>NW_022321652.1:0-12867 GCF_002776525.5 Piliocolobus tephrosceles | reverse complement strand
TAGTCTCTGATACAAGAGACTTTAAACCATCAAAGATCAAAAGAGACAAAGAAGGCCATTACATAATGGTAAAGGGATCAATTCAACAGGAAGAGTTAACTATCCTAAATATATATGAACACAATACAGGAGCACCCAGATTCATAAAGCAAGTCCTTAGAGACTTACAAAGAGACTTAGACTCCCATACAATAATAATGGGAGACTTCAACACTCCACTGTCAACATTAGACAGATCAATGAGACAGAAAGTTAACAAGGATATCCAGGAATTGAACTCATCTCTGCACCAAGCGGACCTAATAGACATCTATAGAACTCTCCACCCCAAATCAACAGAATATACATTCTTCTCAGCACCACAGCGCACTTATTCCAAAATTGACCACATAGTTGGAAGTAAAGCACTCCTCAGCAAATGTAAAAGAACAGAAATTATAACAAACTGTCTCTCAGACCACAGTGCAATCAAACTAGAACTCAGGACTAAGAAACTCAATCAAAACTGCTCAACTACATGGAAACTGAACAACCTGCTCCTGAATGACTACTGGGTACATAACGAAATGAAGGCAGAAATAAAGATGTTCTTGGAGACCAATGAGAACAAAGATACAACATACCAAAATCTTTGGGACACATTTAAAGCAGTGTGTAGAGGCAAATTTATAGCACTAAATGCCCACAACAGAAAGCTGGAAAGATCTAAAATTGACACTCTAACGTCACATTGAAAAGAACTAGAGAGGCAAGAGCAAACACATTCAAAAGCTAGCAGAAGGCAAGAAATAACTAAGATCAGAGCAGAACTGAAGGTGATAGGGACACGAAAACCCTCAAAAAAATCAATGAATCCAGGAGTTGGTTTTTTGAAAAGATCAACAAAATTGACAGACCACTAGCAAGACTAGTAAAGAAGAAAAGATCGAAGAATCAAATAGAGGCAATATAAAATGATAAAGGGGATATCACCAACGAACCCACAGAAATACAAACTACCATCAGAGAATACTATAAACACCTCTACGCAAATCAACTAGAAAATCTAGAAGGAATGGATAATTTCCGGGACACCTACACTCTTCCAAAACTAAACCAGGAAGAAGTTGAATCCCTAAATAGACCAATAGCAGGCTTTGAAATTGAGGCAATAATTAATAGCGTACCAACCAAAAAAAGTCCAGGACCAGATGGATTCACAGCTGAATGCTACCAGAGGTACAAGGAGGAGCTGGTTCCATTCTTTCTGAAACTATTCCAATCAATAGAAAAAGAGGGAATCCTCCCTAAATCATTTTATGAGGCCAACATCATCCTGATACCAAAGCCTGGCAGAGACACAACAAAACAAGAAAATTTTATACTAATATCCCTGATAAACATCAATGCAAAATCCTCAGTAAAATACTAGCAAAACAGATTCAGCAGCACATCAAAAAGCTTATCCAGCATGATCAAGTGGGCTTCATCCCTGGGATGCAAGGCTGGATCAACATTCGCAAATCAATAAACGCAATCCAGCACATAAACAGAACTAAAGACGAGAACCACATGATCATCTCAATAGATGCAGAAAAGGATTTTGAAAAAATTCAACAGCCCTTCATGCTAAAAATGCTCAATAAATTCGGTATTGATGGAATGTACCTCAAAATAATAAGAGCTATTTATGGCAAACCCACAGCCAGTATCATACTGAATGGGCAAAAACTGGAAAAATTCCCTTTGAAAACTGGCACAAGACAGGGATGCCCTCTCTCACCACTCCTATTCAACATAGTGTTGGAAGTTCTGGCTAGGGCAATCAGGCAAGAGAAAGAAATCAAGGGTATTCAGTTAGGAAAAGAAGAAGTCAAATTGTCCCTGTTTGCAGATGACATGATTGTATATTTAGAAAACCCCATCGTCTCAGCCCAAAATCTCCTTAAGCTGATAAGCAACTTCAGCAAAGTCTCAGGATACAAAATTAATGTGCAAAAATCACAAGCATTCTTATACACCAGTAACAGACAAACAGAGAGCCAAATCATGAATGAACTTCCACTGACAATTGCTTCAAAGAGAAGAAAATACCTAGGAATCCAACTTACAAGGGATGTAAAGGATCTCTTCAAGGAGAACTACAAACCACTGCTCAATGAAATAAAAGAGGACACAAACAAATGGAAGAACATACCATGCTCATGGATAGGCAGAATCAATATTGTGAAAATGGCCATACTGCCCAAGGTTATTTACAGATTCAATGCCATTCCCATCAAGCTACCAATGAGGTTCTTCACTGAATTGGAAAAACTACTTTAAAGTTCATATGGAACCAAAAAAGAGCCCGCATTGCGAAGACAATCCTAAGTCCAAAGAGCAAAGCTGGAGGCATCACGCTACCTGACCTCAAACTATACTACAAGGCTACAGTAACCAAAACAGCATGGTACTGGTACCAAAACAGAGATATAGACCAATGGAACAGAACAGAGTCCTCAGAAATATTACCACACGTCTACAGCTATCTGTTCTTTGAGAAACCTGAGAGAAACAAGAAATGGGGAAAGGATTCCCTATTTAATAAATGGTGCTGGGAAAATTGCCTAGCCATAAGTAGAAAGCTGAAACTGGATCCTTTCCTTACTCCTTATATGAAAATTAATTCAAGACGAATTAGGGACTTAAATGTTATACCTAATACCATAAAAACCCTAGAGGAAAACCTAGGTAGTACCATTCATGATATAGGCATGTGAAAGGACTTCATGTCTAAAACACCGAAAGTAACGGCAGCAAAAGCCCAAATTGACAAATGAGATCTAATTAAACTAAAGAGCTTCTGCACAGCAAAAGAAACTACCATCAGAGTGAACAGGCCACCTACAGAGTGGGAGAAAATTTTTGCAATCTACTCATCTGACAAAGGGCTGATATCCAGAACCTACAAAGAACTCAAACAAATTTACAAGAAAAAAACAAACAACCCCAACAAAAAGTGGGCAAAGGATATGATCAAGCATTTGTCAAAGGAAGACATTCATACAGCCAACAGACATATGAAAAAATGCTCATCATCACTGGCCATCAGAGAAATGCAAATCAAAACCACAATGAGATACCATCTCACACCAGTTAGAATGGCAATCATTAAAAAGTCAGGAAAAAACAGGTGTGGAGTAGATGTGGAAAAATAGGAACAGTTTTACACTGTTGGTGGGATTGTAAACTAGTTCAACCATTATGGAAAACAGTATGGCGATTCCTCAAGGATCTGGAACTAGATGTACCATATGACCCAGCCATCCCACTACTGGGTATACACCCATAGGATTATAAATCATACTGCTATAAGGACACATACACACGTATGTTTATTGCGGCCCTATTCACAAAAGCAAAGACTTGGAATCAACTCAAATGTCCATCTGTGACAGACTGGATTAAGAAAATGTGGCACATATACACCATGGAATACTATGCAGCCATAAAAAGGATGAGTTTGCATCCTTCGTCGGGACATGGATGCCACTGGAAACCATCATTCTTAGCAAACTATCACAAGAACAGAAAACCAAACACCGCATGTTCTGACTCATAGGTGGGAACTGAACAATGAGATCATTTGGACTTGGGAAAGGTAACATCACACACCGGAGCCTCTCATGGTGAGTGGGGAGGGAGGAGCGATTGCATTGGGAGTTATACCTGATATAAATGAAGAATTCGTGGGTGCTGACACGTTGATGGGTGCAGCACACCCACATGGCACAAGTATACATATGTAACAAACCTGCACGTTATGCACATGTACCCTAGAACTTAAAGTATAATAATAAAGAAAAAAAAAGAAATGCTCTCCAACAAAAAGGAGAAGGAAACATTCTGTGATAATCCACTAGGCCACGTGAATTCCACTCACACAGTTAAGCTTGTGTATTCATTGATCAGTATTCTGACACTCTTTTAGGTGAGTCAGCTAAGGGATATTCCGGAGTGCTTTGAGGCTTACCATGAAAAAGAAAGTATCTTCAGACAGATACTGGAGAGAAGATATATGAGGAGCTGCTTGGTGACGTGTGTATTCCACTCATAGAGTTATAGTTTTCTTCTCATAGAGTATTGAGGAATCCCGTTTGGAGAAAACGCTACCAGGGGACATTCGAGAATATATGGACGGCTATGGTGAAAGAGGAAATATACTCAGAAAAATACTGCAAAGAAGCTTTCTGTGAAACTGCTATGTGATAGATATGTCTATTCATCTCACATAGAGAAAGTTTTCTTTATGTTACGCAGTTTTAAAACTGCGTCTTGGACAGATTCATGAAGTGACACTTGGGAACGCATTCAGGCATACGGTGTAAAAGGAGATATTGTCAGACAAAAACTGAGAGAAGCTTTCAGAGAAACTGCTTTGTGGGTGTGCATTCCACTGAGGGAGTTTTACCTCTTTCATCATAAGGCAGTGTTTGAACAAGGTTCTTCTGAAAGTGAAAAAGTGATATTTTCCAGCACTTTGAAAACTATTGAGAAAACTGAAATATCCTGAAATAAAACCCAGAAAAAAGCGATCCAAGATACTGCTCTCTGACGTGTACATTCATTTCAGAGTGTTAAGGTTACACTAAGTCACCCAGTTTGGAAACTCTGTCTTTGAGGAAATTGTGAAGGGATATTAGTGACACCCAGAGGCTTGTGGTGAGAAAGGAAACATCTTCTGATGAAAACTGGAGAGAAGCTATCATAGAAACTGCTTTGTGATGTGTGTATTCATCTCATAGAGTTAAATTGTTCTTTGGATTGAGCAGTTGTAAATTGCTGTTTCTGTGATATCTGAAAACGGACTTTTGAGAACGCTCTTAATATGCTGAAAAAGAAATAACATCCGATAAACGTCAGAAGGAAATTGTCTGTGAAACTGCTATAGGTCGCTTGAATTACACTCGCACAGTTAAGCTTCTGTTTTCATTGCGCAGGATTCTAACAATGTTTTAGGTTAATCAGCTAAGGGATACTCGGGAGCGATTTCAGGCTTCCAGTAAAAACGGAAATATCTTCAGATAGATACTGGAGGAAGATTTCTGAGGAGTGGCCTTGTGATGTGTGCATTCTACTCACAGAGATATGCTTTTCTTATCATAGAGGAATGGAAAATCCTGTTTGGAGAAAACGTTACCAGGGGACCTTTGGGAATATATGAAAGGCTATGGTGTAAAAGGAACCATCCTCAGAGAAAAACTGGCAAGAAGCTTTCTGTGAAACTGCTTTGTGATACATATATCTATTCGTTTCACATAGATAAAACTTTTTTTCTATTATGCAGTTTTGAGATTGCATCATGGACGGATTCGCGAAGGGTCGTTCAGCAGGATTTTCAGGCGTATGGTGAAAAGGGAGTTATCTTCAGATACAAACTGGAGAGAAGCTGTCTGAGAAAGTCCTTTGAGATGTGTGCATTCCACTCAGGGATTTATACCTCTTTTCTCATAAGGCAGTGTTTGAACACTGTTCCTGTAAACCTAAAAAAGTGACAATTTGCAGCGCATTGAAGACTATGGCGAAAAGTGAAATATCCTGAAATAATACCCAGAAAGAAGCATTCCAAGAAACTGCACTCTGACGTGTGCACTCATTTTAGAGTTAAAGTTTACACTTCGTTGCCCCGTGTGGAGACTCTGCTTTGATGAATCTGTGACGGGATATTAACTGGCGCCCGGAGGCTTGTGGTGAGAAGGGAAACGCCTTCCGATGAAAACTGGACAGAACACTTTGGAGTAACAGCTTTGTAAAGTGTGTACGCATCCCATAGAATTAAATCATTCTTTGGATTGAGCAGTTTGAACTCACTGTTTCTGTTCAACCTGAGAAAGGACATTTGGGAATGCTCTTAAGAATATGCTGAAAAAGAAATACCCTCAAATAAAAACAGAAGAAAACATTCTGTGAAACTGCTCTTTGTCACGTGAAGTCCACTCGCACAGTTAAGCTTCGGTTTTCATTGAGCAGTATTCTAACACTCTTTTTCTTTATTCTGTGAAGTGGTATCCTGGAGCGCTCTGAGACTTTTGGTGAAAAAGGAAATATCTTCAGATACATAACAGAGAGAAGATTTCCAAGGAGCTCTTTGGTGACATGTGCATTCCACTCACAGGGATATTCTTTTTTCTCCTAGAAGATTGGGGAATCCCGTTTGGAGAAAGAGCTACAAGGGACATTCATGAATACAGGGACTGCTATGGTGAAAAAGGAAATATTATTAGACCAAAACTGGAAAGAAGCTTTCTGAAACTGCGTTGTGTTATACATGTCTATTCACCTCCCATAGATAAAACTTTTTTCTATTACACAGTTTTGAAACTACGTAATGGACAGAAATGCAAAGGGACTTTATGGAGCACATTCAGGCCTGTGGCGAAATAGGAGATATCTTCACATAAAAATTGGAGAGAAGCTTTCTGAGAAACTGCTTTGTGTTTTGTGCATTCCACTCAGGGAATTATACGTCTTTTTTCATAAGGCACTTTTTGAACACTGTTCCTGTAAAACTGAAAAAGGGATATTTTGCAGTGATTGAAGAATTTGGCGAAATGTGAAATATCGTGAATTAAAACCAGGAAGGAAGTGTTCTAAGAAACTCCTCTCTGACGTGTGTATTCATTTCAGAGAGTTAAAGCTTACACTACATTGCCCAGTTTAAACGCTCTGTCATTGAAAAATTTGTGAAAGGATATTAAGTGGTTCCCCTGGGCTGGTGGTGAGAATGGAAACGTCTTACGACGAAAACTGCAAAGAAGCTTTCAGAGCAACTGCATTGTGATGTGTGTAATAATCTCATAGAGCTAAATCATTCTTTGGATTGAGCATTGTGATATCTCTGTTTCTGTGGAATCTGAGCAAGAACATTTTGGAACCCTCTCAATAATATGTGAAAAAGAAATACCCTCCAATAAAAAAGAGAAGTGATATTGCTCTAGGTCACGTGAATTCCACTCACACAGTTCAGGTTTTGTTTTCATAAAGCAGTATTTTAATACTCTTTTAGGTGAGTCAGCTAAGCAATCCTTGGGAGTACTTTCAGGCTTATGGTGAAAACGAAAATATCTTAAGACCGATACTGGAGAGAAGATATCTGAGGTGATGCTTTGTGACGTGTGAATTCCACTCATAGACTTATAGTTTTCTTCTCATAGAGTATTGCGGAATCCCGGTTAGAGAAACTGCTACCAGCGAACATTCGAGAGTATATGGACGGCTATGTTGAAAAAGGAATTATACTCAGAAAAAAAATGGAAAGATGCTTTCTGTGAATCTCCTATGGGTTAGATATGTCTATTCCACTCACATAGAGAAAATTTTCTTTATATTCCGTAGTTTTGAAACTGCATCATGGACAGATTCGTGAAGTGACATTTGGGACATACCTTTTTTCTCACAAGGCAGTGTTTCAACACTGTCCCTGTAAAAGTGAAAAAGAGATATTTTGCAGTGTATTGAACACTCTGTCAAAAATTCAAATATCCAGAGATAAAACCCAGAAAAAAGCGTTCTAAGAAACTGCTCACTGACGTGTACATTCATTTCAGAGTGTTAAAACTTACACTAAGTCGCCCAGTTTGGAAACTCTGTCTTTGAGGAAATTGTGAATGGATATTAAGTGACACCCGGAGACTTGTGGTGAGAAAGGAAATGCCATCCGATGAAAACTGGACAGAATCTTTCAGAGTAACTGCTTTGAAATCTGTGCACACATCTCATAGAATTAAATCATTCTTTGGATTGAGCAGTTTGAACTCACTGTTTCTGTGGAAACTGAGAAATGATATTTGGGAACACTGTTAAGAATATGCTGAAAAAGAAATACCCTCCAATAAAAAACAGAAGAAAACTCTCAGTGAAACTGCTCTTTGTCACATGAAGTCCACTCGCACAGTTAAGCATAGGTTTTCATTGAGCAGTATTCTAACACTGTCTTTGTTTCGTCTGTAAAGTGATATGCTGGAGCACTCTGAGGCTTTCAGTGAAAAAGGAAATATCTTCAGATACATACTGGAGAGAAGGTTTCCAAGGAGCTGCTTTGTGACATGCACATTCCACTCACAGGGTTAGACTTATTTTCTCCAAGAAGATTGGAGAATCCTGTTTGGAGAAAAAGCTATAAGGGGACATTTGAGAATATATGGACTGCTCTGGTGAAAAAGGAAATATCATCAGACAAAAACTGGAAAGAAGATTTCTGTGAAACTGCGTTGTGGTAGATATGTCTACTCACCTCCCATAGAAAAAGATTTTTTCTATTATGCAGTTTTGACACTGTGCAATGGACAGAAACGTGAAGGGACATTAGGGAGCACATTCAGGCCTGTGGAGAAATAGGAGATATCTTCACATAAAATCTGGAAAGAAGCTTTCTGAGAAACTGCTTTGTGATGTGTGCATTCCACTCAGAAAATTATAACTCTTTTCTCATAAGGCTCTTTTTGAACACTGTTCAAGTAAAACTGAGAAAGGGATATTTTGCAGCAAATTGAAGACTTTGGCTAAATGTGAAATAGCCTGAATTAAAACCAGGAAAGAAGTGTTCTATGAAACTCCTCTCTGACGGTCTATTCATTTCACAGAGTTAAAGCTTACACTACATTGCCCAGTTTGGAAGCTCTGTCTTTGAGGAATTTGTGAAAGGATATTTAGTGGTTCCCCTAGGCTTGTGGTGAGAATGGAAACATCTTCTGATAAAAACTGTAGGGAAGTTTTCAGAGCAACTGCTTTATGATGTGTGTAATCATCTCATAGAGTTAAATCATTCTTTGGATTGGGCATTTTGATATCTCTGTTTCTGTGGAACCCGAGCAAGGACATTTGGGAACTCTCTCAAGAATATGTGAAAAAGAAATACCCTCCAATAAAAAAGAGAAGGAAACACTCTGTGACATTGCTCTAGGTAAGGAGAATTCCACTATCACAATTAAGCTTCTGTTTTCATTGAGCAGTATTCTAACACTGTTTTATGTAAGTCATCTATGGGATACTCGAGAGCATTTTGAGGCTTACAGTTAAAAAGAGAATGTTTCAGACAGATACTGGAGAGAAGCTATCTGAGGAGGTGCTTTGTGACGTGTGAATTCCACTCCTAATGTTATAGTTTCCTTATCATAGAGTATTGTGGAATCCCGTTTGGAGAAACGCGACAGGGGAATTCGAGGGTACATGGACGGCTGTATTGATAGAGGATATATACTCAAAAAAAAAAACCTGGAGAGAAGCTTTTCTGCTATGTGATAGATATGTCTATTCATCTCACATAGAGAAAATTTTTCTTATATTACACAGTTTTGAAACTGTGTCATGGACACATTCACGAAGGGACATTTGGGAGCACATTGAGGCATACAGTGTAAAAGGAGATATTGTCAGACAAAAACCTGAAGAGAAGCTTTCTGAGAAACTGCTTTGTGATGTCTGCATTCCACTCAGGGAGTTATACCTCTTTTCTCAAAAGGCAGTGTTTGAACACTGTTCCTGTCAAAGTGAAAAAGAGATATTTTGCAGCGTATTGAAGACTCTGGCGAAAATTGAAATATCTGGAAATGAAACCCAGAAAAAATCGTTCCAAGAAACTGCTTTCTGATGTGTACATTCATTTCAGAGTGTTACAGCTTACCGTTAGTCTCCCAGTTTGGAAAATCGGTTTTTGAGGAAATTGTGAAGGGCTATTTAGTGACACCTGGAGGATTGTGGTGAGAAAGGAAACGTCCTCCGTTGAAAACTGGAGAGAAACTCTCGAGGCAACTGCTTTGTGATGTGTGTATTCATCTCACAGAGTGAAATCGTTCTTTGGATTGAGCAGTTTTAAATCGCTGGTGCTGTGGACAGCTGAGAACGCTCTTAATAATATGCTGAAAAAGAAATACCATCCTATAAACGCCAGAGGGAAACTGTCAGTGAAGCTTCTCTAGGTCGCTTAAATTCAATTCGCACAGTTAAGCTTCTGTTTTCATTGAGCAGTATTCTAACAATGTTTCAGGTTAATCAGCTGAGGGATACTTGGGACCGATTTGAGGCTTCCGGTGAAAAGGAAAATATCTTTAGATAGATACTGGAGGAAGATTTCTGAGGAGCGGCCTTGTGACGTGTGCATTCTACTAACAGAGATATACGTTTCTTCTCATAGAGGAATGGGAAATCCCGTTTGGAGAAAAAGTGACCAGGGGACATTCGGGAGTATATGAAAGGCTATGGTGAAATAGGAACTATCCTCAGACAAATAATGGAAACAAGCTTTCCGTTAAACTGCTTTGTGATAGATATGTCTATTCATTTCACATGGATAAAACTTTCTTTCTATTACGCAGTTTTGAAACTGCATCATGGATGGATTCGCAAAGGAACGTTCAGTAGGACATTCAGGCGTACAGTGAAATGGGAGTTATCTTCGGATACAAACTGCAGTGAAGCTGTCTGAGAAAGTGCTTTGAGATGTGGGCATTCCACTCAGGGATTTATACGTCTATTCTCATAAGTCAGTGTTTGAGCACTCTTCCTGTAAAACTGAAAAAGCGACATTTTGCAGCCCATTGAAGACTATGGTGAAAAGTGAAATAACCTGAAATAAAACCCAGAAAGAAGGATTCCAGGAAAATGGGCTCTGACGTGTGCATTCATTACAGAAAGTTAAAGTTTACACTTCATTGCCCCGTTTGGAAACTCTGTCTTGAAGAATCTGTGAAGGGATATTAAGTGGCATCCGAAGGCTTGGGGTGAGAAAGGAAATGAATTCCGATGAAAACTGGACAGAATCTTTTGGAGTAACTGCTCTGTAATGTGTGTATTCATCTCATAGAATTAAATCATTCTTTGTATTGAGAGTATTGAACTCACTGTTTCTGTGGAACCTGAGAAAGGACATTTGTGAACGTTCTTAAGAATATGCTGAAAAAGAAATACCCTGTAATAAAAAACAGAAGAAAACTTACTGTGAAACTGCTCTTTGTCATGTGAAGTCCAGTCGCACAGTTAAGTTTCATTTTCATTGAGCAGTATTCTAACACTGTTATTGGTTAGACTGTGTAGTGATATGCTGGAGCGCTCTGAGGCTTTCAGCAAAAAAGCAAACATTTTCAGAAACGTAACGGAGAGAAGATTTCTGAGGAGCTCTTTTGTGACATGTGCATTCCACTCACAGGGTTATACTTTTTTTCTCCTAGAACGTTGGGGAATACTGTTTAGAGAAGGAGCTACAAGGGGACATTCAGAAATATAGGTACTGCTATGGTGAAAAAGGAAATATCATCAGACAAAAACTGGAAAGAAGCTTTCTGTGAAACTGCCTTGTGGTTGATATGACCATTCACCTCCCGAAGATAAAACTTTTCTCTATTACACAGCTTTGAAACAACGTAATGGATGGAAATGCGAAGGGACATTAGGGAGCATATTCCGGCCTGTGGTGAAATAGGAGCTAACTTCACATAAAAACTGGAGAGAAGCTTTCTGAGAAACTGCTTTGTGAAGTGTGCATTCCACTCTGGGAATTATACCTCTTTTCTCATAGGGGACTTTTTGAACACTCTTCTGGTAAAACTGAAAAAGGGATATTTTGCAGCGAATTGAAGACTTTGGCGAAATGTGAAATATCCTGAATTAAAACCAGGAAAGAAGCGTTCTAAGAATCTCCTCTCTGAGGTGTGCATTCACTTCAGAAAGTTAAAGCTTACACTACATTGCCCAGTTTGGAACTCTGTCTTTGAGGAATTTGTGAAGGGATATTAAGTGGTTCCCCTGGGCTTGCGGTGAGAACGGAAACATCTTCCGATGAAAACTGCAGAGAAGTTTCCAGAGCAACTGTTTTGTGATGTGTGTAATCATCTCATAAAGTTAAATCATTCTTTGGATTGAGCATTTTGATATCTGTGTTTCTGTGGAACCTGAGCAAGGACATTCGGGAACGTTTTCAAGAATATGTGAAAAAGAAACACCTTCCAATAAAAAAAAGAAGGAAACACTCTGTGATACTGCTCTAGGTCACGTGAATTCCACTCGCACAGTTAAGCTTCTGTTTTCATTGAGCAGTATTCTAACACTCTTTTAGGTGAGTCAGCTAAGGGATACTCGGGAGCAATTTCAGGCTTACTGTGAAAACGAAAATATCTTCAGACAGACAATGTAGAGAAGATATCTTTGGAGCTGCTGTGTGACGTTTGAATTCCACTCATAGAGTTATAGTTTTCTTCTCATAGAGTATTGTGGAATCCCTTTCAGAGAAAACGCTACCAGGGGACATTTGAGAGTATATGGACAGCTATGGTGAAAAAAATACACAGAAAAAAACTGGAAAGAAGCTTTCTGTGAAACTGCCATGTGATAGATATGTCTATTCATCTCATATAGAGAAAGTTTTCTTTATATTACGCAGTTTTGAAACTGTGTCATAAACTGAGTTGCAAAGGGACATTTAGGAGCACATTCATGCATGCATTGTAAAAGGAGATATCGTCAGACAAAATCTGGAGAGAAGCTTTCTGAGAAACTGCTTTGTGGTGTGTGCATTCCACTGAGGGAGTTTTACCTCTTTCATCATAAGGCAGTGTTTGAACAAGGTTCTTCTGAAAGTGAAAAAGTGATATTTTGCAATGCGCTGAAAACTATCACGAAAAGTGAAATATCCTGAAATAAAACCCAGAAAGAAGCGTTCCGAGACAATGCTCTCTAACGTGTGCATTCATTTCAGAGAGTTAAGGTTGACCCTACATTGCCCAGTTTGGAAGCTCTGTCTTTGACGAATCTTTGAGGTGTTATGAAGAGGCACCCCTGGGCTTGTCGTGAGTAAGGAAATGATTCTGATGAAAACTGGAGAGAAGTTTTCGGAGAAGCTGCTTTGTGATGTGT
>NW_022321651.1:0-20637 GCF_002776525.5 Piliocolobus tephrosceles | reverse complement strand
TTTTTTTTGTTCTCCATTTGCTTGGTAGATCTTCTTACATCCCTTTATTTTGAGCCTATGTATGTCTCTGCATGTGAGATGGGTCTCCTGAATACAGCAGACTGATGGGTGTTGATTCTTTAACCAGTTTGCCAGTCTGTGTCTTTTAATTGGAGCATTTAGTCCCTTTACATTTAAGGTTAATATTGTATTGTGTGAACTTGATCCTTCCATTATGATATAAACTGGTTATTTTGCTCGTTATTTGATGCAGTTTCTTCCTAGCCTCGATGGACTTGACATTTTGGCATGTTTTTGCAATGGCTGGTACCGGTTTTTCCTTTCCATGTTAAGGGACTCCTTTAGGGTCTCTTGTAAGGCAGACCTAGTGGTGACAAAATTTCTAAGCATTTGCTTATCTGTGAAGGATTTTATTTCTCCTTCACTTATGAAACTTAGTTTGGCTGGATATGAAATTCTGGGTTGAAAATTCTTTTCTTTAAGAATGTTGAATATTGGCCCCCACTCTCTTCTGGCTTGTAGAGTTTCTGCCGAGAGATCTGCTGTTCTTCTGATGGGCTTCCCTTTGTGGGTAACCCGTCCTTTCTCTCCGGCTGCACTTAAGATTTTTTCCCTCATTTCAACTTTGGTGATTCTGGCAATTATGTGTCTTGGAGTTGCTCTTCTCGAGGAGTACCTTTGTGGCATTCTCTGTATTTCCTGAATTTGAATGTTGGCCTGCCCTACTAGGTTGGGGAAATTCTCCTGGATGATATCCTGAAGAGTGTTTTCCAACTTGGTTCCATTTTCCCCCTCACTTTCAGGCACCCCGATCAGACGTAGATTTGGTCTTTTGACATAATCCCATACTTCTTGCAGGCTTTGTTCATTTCTTTTTCTTCTTTTTTCTGTTGGTTTCTCTTCTCACTTCTTTTCATTCATTTGATCCTCAATCGCTGACACTCTTTATTCCAGTTGATCAAGTCGGTTACTGAAGCTTGTGAATCTGTCACGTATTTCTTGTGTCATGGTTTTCATCTCTGTCATTTCGTTTATGATCTTCTTTGCATTATTTATTTTAGCTGTCAATTCTTCCACTCTTTTTTCAAGATTTTTCATTTCTTTGAGCTGGGTATGTAATTCCTCCTGTAGCTCTGATAAGTTTGATGGACTGAAGACTTTTTCTCTCATCTCGTCAAAGTCATTCTCTGAACAGCTTCGATCTGGTGCTGGCGATGAGCTGCACTCCTTTGTAGGGGGAGATGCACTCTTATTTTTTGAATTTCCAGCTATTCTACCATGCATTTTTCCCCATCTTTGTGGTTTTATCTGCCTCTGGTCTTTGATGATGTTGACGTACTGATGGGGTTTTGGTATAGGTGTCCTTCTAATTTGATAGTTTTCCTTCTAACTGTCAGGACCCTCAGCTGCAAGTCTGTTGAAAATTGCTTGAGGTCCAATCCAGACCCTGTTTGCCTGGGTATCAGCAGCAGAGGTTGCAGAAGATAGAATGTTGCTGAACAGCGAGTGTTCCTGTCTGATTCTTACTTTGGAAGCTTCCTCTCAGGGGTGTACTCCACCCTTTGAGGTGTGGGGTGTCAGACTGCCCCTAGTGGGGGATGTCTCCCAGTTCGGCTACTCATGGGTCAGGGACCCACTTGAGCAGGCAGTCTGTCCCTTCTCAGATCTCAACCTCCATGTGGGGAGATCCACTGCTCTCTTCAAAGGTGTCAGACAGAGTAGTTTGCGTCTGCATAGGTTTCTGCTACTTTTTTGTTGTTGTTCTTTAGCTGTGCCCTGTACCCAGAGGTGGAGTCTACAGAGACAGGTCAGTTTCCTTGAGCTGCTGTGAGCTCGACCCAGTTTGAGCTTCCCAGCGGCTTTATTTACCTACTTAAGCCTCAGCAATGGTGGGTGCCCCTCCCCCAGCCTCGCTGCTGTCTTGTGGTTAGATCACAGACTGCTGTGTTAGCAATGAGGGAGGCTCCATGGCCGTGGCACCTTCCCGGCCAGGTGTGGGATATAGTCTTCTTGTGTGCCCGTTTGCTTAAAGCACAGTATTGTGGTGGGAGATACCCAATTTTCCAGGTGTTATGCGTCTTAGTTGTCCTGGCTAGGAAAAGGGATTCCCTTCCCCCTTGCGCTTCCCAGGTGAGGTGATGCCTCGCCCTGCTTGAGCTCTTGCTGGTCGGCCTGCAGCAGCTGACC
Organism: Piliocolobus tephrosceles; assembly: GCF_002776525.5. NCBI lineage: Eukaryota > Metazoa > Chordata > Mammalia > Primates > Cercopithecidae > Piliocolobus > Piliocolobus tephrosceles. The sequence continues at coordinate 18,450 of NW_022321651.1, read as the reverse complement.
AGCACCGATTTTCCAGCACTCCCTAGTGAGATGACCCCAGTACCTCAGTTGAAAATGCAGAAATCACCGGTCTTCTGTGTCGCTCACAGTGGTATTTGGAGACTGGAGCTGTTCCTATTCGGCCATCTTGCTCCTCTCCCCTGGGTATTTCTTTTTAACATATTCTTGATTGCGTTCCCAAATGTCTCTGCTCAGGTTCCACAGAAACAGAGATATCAAACTGCTCAATCCAAACAATGATTTAAGGCTATGAGATGATTACACAAATCACAAATCAGTTGCTCTGAATGAGTCTCTGCAATTTTCATTAGAAGACGTTTCCTTTCTCACCTTAAGCCCAGGGAAAGCACTTTATATCCCTTCACAAATTCCTCAAAGACAGAGCTTCCAAAATGGGCAACGTAGTGTAAGGTTTAACTCTCTGAAACGAATGCACACGTCAGAGAGGAGTTTCTTAGAACGCTTTCTTTCTGGTTTTAATTCAGGATATTTCACTTTTCACCAAATTTTTCAATTTGCTGCAAAATATCCCTTTTTCAGTTTTACAAGAACAGTGTCCAAAAAGTGCCTTATGATAAAAGAGGTATAATTCCCTGAGTGGAATGTGCACATCACAAAGCAGTTTCTCAGGAAGCTTTACTCCAGTTTTTATGTGAAGATATCTTCCCCACAGGCCTGAATGTGCTCCCTAATGTCCCTTGGTGTTTCTGTCCTTTACGCAGTTTCAAAACTGCATAATAGCAAAAAGCTTTTTCTATGGGAGATCAGTAGACATATTTACCGCAATGCAGTTTCACAGAAAGCTTCTTTGCACTTTTTGTCTGATGATATTTTCTTTTTCACCATAGCAGTCCATATATTTTCGAATGTCCCCTTGTAGCTTTTCCTCCAAATGGGATTCCCCAATCTGCTTAGAGAATAGAGGTATAACCCTGTGAGTGGAATGCACATGTCACAAAGCAGCTCCTCAGAAATCTTCTCTCCGTTATGAATCTGAAGATGTTTCCTTTTTCACCGAAAGTCTCAGAGCTTTCCAGTATATGACTTCACAGACTAAACAAGAACAGTGTTAGAATACTGCTTAATGAAAACCGAAGCTTAACTGTGTGAGTGGACTTCACCTGACAAAGAGCAGTTTCACAGAAAGTTTTCTTCTGTTTTTTATCAGAGGGCATTTCTTTTTCAGCATATTCTTAAGAGCGTTTCCAAATGTCCTTTCTCAGGTTCCACAGAAACAGCGACTTCAAACTGTTCATTCCAAAGAACGATTTAATTTTTTGAGATGCGTACACACATTACAATGCAGTTACTCAGAAGGATTCTGTCCAGTTTTCATAGAAAGGCGTTTCCTTTCTCACCACAAGAACCCGGGCGCCACTTAATATCCCTTCACAGATTCTTCAAAGACAGAGTTTTCAAACGGGGCAACGAATTGTAAACATAAACTTTCTGAAATAAATGCGCACGTCAGAATGCGGTTTCTTGGAATCCTTCTTTCTGAGTTTTATTTCAGGATATTTGACTTTTCACCGTAGTCTTCAATTCACTGCATAATATCACTTTTTCAGTTTTACAGAAACAGTGTTCAAACACTGCCTTATGAGAAAACAGGCATAAATCCCTGAGTGGAATGCACACATCACAAAGCACTTTCTCAGACAGATTCTCTCCAGTTTTTATCTGAAGATAACTCCGTTTTCACAGTACACCTGAAAGTCCTGCTGAACGTCACTTTGCGAATCCGTCCATGACGCAGTTTCAAAACTGTGCAATAGAAAGAAAGTTTTATCCATGTGAAATGAATAGACATATCTATCACAAAGCAGTTTCATAGAAAGCTTCTTTCCCGTTTTGGTCTGAGGATATTTCCTTTTTCAGCATAGCCTTTCATATACTCCCGAATGTCCCCTGGATGTTTTTTCTCCAAACGGAATTCCCACTGCTCTATGAGAAGAAAAGTATATCTCCGTGAGTAAAATGCACACATCACATGGCCGCTCCTTGGAAAAATTCCTCCAGTATCTATCTAAAGATATTTCCATTTTCACCGGAAGCCTCAAATCAATCCAGAGTAGACCTTAACTGATTAACCTAAAACACTGTTAGAATAGTGCTCAATGAAAACAGAAGTTTTACTGTGTGAGTGGAATTCAAGCGACCTACAGAAGTTTCACAGTCAGTTTCCTTCTGACTTTTATCGGATGATATTTCCTTTTCAGCATGTTATTAAGAGCGTTCCCAAACGTCCTTTCTCTGGTATCACAGAAACAGCGATTTAAAACTGCTCAATCCAAAGAACGATTTCACGCTATGAGAGGAATACACACTTTACAAAGCAGTTGCTCCGAAAGTTTCTCTCCTGTTTTCATCGGAAGACGTTTCCTTTCTCACCAGAAGCCTCGGGGTGTCACTTAATATTCCTTCACAATTTCCTCAAAGACAGAGTTTCCAAACTGTGCAACTTAGTGTCAGTCACACAGTGTCAGAAAGAACATTTGGGGACGCCCCCAGAAGGAAACCTTCTGAGTAAGCGCTCCAGGTCATATCAACTGCAGAGAGCAGTTTCCTGGAACGCTTTTTTCTGTGTTTTATTTCCGGATATTTCATTTTTCAACAGAGTCTTCAATATGCTGAAAAGTATCCCTTTTTCAATTTTACAGGAACAGTGTTCATACACTGCCTTGTGAGAAAAGAGGTATATCTCCCTGGGTGGAATGCAGACATCACAAAGCAGTTTCTCAGAAAGTTTTTCTCCAATTGTTATATGAAGATATCTCCTGTTTCTCCAACAGCCTCTATGTGCTCCCGAATGTCCTTTCGTGAATCCGTTCATGATGCATTTTCAAAATTGTGTAATAGAAAATCAGTTCCATCTATATGAGATGCATAGACATAGCTGTCACAAAGCAGTTTCACAGAAAGTTTCTTTCCAGTTTTTGTCTGAGGATATTTCCTTTTAAACTATAGCAGTAAATATACTCTTGAAGGTCCCTGGTAACTATTACTAACAGCGGGATTCCTTAAAACCCTATGAGAAGAGAGGTTTAACTCTATGTGGGAAATGCATACGTCACAAAGCATTTCTTTAGCAATCTTGTCTCGAGGATCTATCTGAAGATATTTCCGTTTTCACCGTTAGCCTCAAAGCGCTCCCACTTATCCCTTAGCTGGCTCACGTAAAACAGTGATATGATATTGCTCAATGAAAATGGAAGCTTAACTGTGGGAGTGGACTTGATATGACCTGGAGCAGTTTCTCAGAAGGTTTCCTTCTGATTTCCAACGGAGGATATTTCTTTTAGGGCATATTCCTGGGGGCGTTCCCAAATGTTCTTTCTCAGGTTCCACAGAAACAGTGATTTCAAACTGCTCAACCCAAAGAATGATGTAACTCTTCGAGATAAATACAAACATCACAAAGCAGTTGGTTCGCAAGCTTCTCTCCAGTTTGTATAGGAAGTCATTTCCAAACTCACCACAAGCCCAGGGGCACCTCTTAATAACACATCAAAGATTCCTCAAAGACAGAACTTCCAAACTGGGCAATGTAATGCAGGCTTTAACTCTCTGAAATGAATGCATACGTTAGAGAGCATTGTCATGGAACGTTTTTTTCTGGGATTTATTTCAGGATATTTCACTTTTCACGATAGTTTTCAACATGTCGCAAAATATCACTTTTTCACTTCCAGAAGAACCTTGTTCAAACACTGCCTTATGATGAAAGAGCTATAACTCCCTCAGTGGAACGCACACACCACAAAGCAGTTTCTCAGAAAGTTTCTCTCAGTTTTTGTCTGATATCTTCTTTTACACCGTATGCCTGAATGTGCTCCTAAATGTCCCTTCGCAAATCTATCCATGACGCAGTTTCAAAACTGCATAATACAAAGAAAATTTTCTCTATGTGAGATGAATAGACATATCTATCAGATAGCAGTGTCACAGAAAGCTTCTTTCCAGTATTTGTCTGAGTATATTTCCTCTTTCACCATAGCCGTCCATATACTCTCAAATGTCCCCTGGTAGTGTTTTCTCCAAACGGGATTCTGCAATACTCTATGAGAAGAAAATTATAACTCTATGAGTGGAATTCACACGTCACAAAACATCTCCTCAGATATCATCTCTCCAGTTTCTGTCTGAAGATATTTTCGTTTTCACTGTAAGCCTCAAAGTGCTCCCGAGTATCCCTTAGCTGACTCACTTAAAAGAGTGTTAGAACACTGTTCAATGAAAACAGAAACTTAACTGTGTTAGTTATATTCACGTGACCTAGAGCAGTATCACAGAGTGTTTTCTTCTCTTTTTATTTGAAGGTGTTTCTTTTTCACATATTCTTGAGGGTGTTCCCTAATGTCTCCGCTCAGGTTCCACAGAAACAGAGTTGCAAACTGCTCAAGCCAAGGAACGATTTAACTCTATGAGACGATTACATGCATCACAAAGCAGTTGCTCTGAAAACTTCTGTGCAGTTTTCATCAGAAGACGTTTCCTTTCTCACCACAAGTCCACGGGAAACACTTAATATCCCTTCACAAATTCCTCAAAGACAGAGCCTCCAAAATGGCCACCATAGTGTTACCTTTATCTCTGTGTAATGAATGCGCACGTCAGAGAGGAGTTTCTTAGAGTGCTCCTTTCCTGATTTAAATTCAGGATATTTCACATTTTGCCAAAGTCTTTAATTCGCTGCATATTATCACTTTTTCAGTTTTCCAGGAACAGTGTTCAAAAGCTGCCTTATGAGAAAAGAGGTATAATTCCCTGTGTGGAATGCACACATCACAAAGCAATTTCTCAAAGGTCTTCTCTATAGTTTTTATGTGAAGTTATCTCCTATTTCCCCACAGGCCTGAATGTGCTCCTTAAGGGCCCTTCACTTTTCCATCCATTACGTAGTTTCAAAACTGTGCAATAGAAAAAAGTTTTATCTATGGGAGGTGAATAGATATATCTACCACAATGCAGTTTCACAGAAAGCTTCTTTCCAATTTTAGTCTGATGATATTTCCTTTTCCTCCATAGCAGTCTATATGTTCTCAAATGTCCCCTTGTAGCTTTTTCTCCAAATGAGATTCCCCAATCTTCTAGGAGAAAAGAAGTATAACCCTGTGAGTGGAATGCACATGGCACAAAGCCGCTCCTCGGAAATCTTCTCTCCGATATGTATCTGAAGATGTTTCCTTTTTCAATGAAAGCCTGAGAACATTCCAGCATATCACTTCACAGAGGAAACAAAAACAGTGTTAGAATACTACCCAATGAAAACCGAAGCTTAACTGTACGAGTGGACTTCACATGACAAAGATCAGTTTCACAGGAAGTTTTCTTCTGTTTTTTATCAGAGGGTATTTCTTTTTCAGCATATTCTTAAACGCATTCCCAAATGTCCTTTCTCGGGTTCCACAGATATAGTGAGATCAAACTGCTCAATCCAAAGAATGAGTTAATTCTTTGAAATGCATAGACACATTACAAAGCAGTTGCTCCAAAAGATTCTGTCCAGTTTTCATCGGAAGGTGTTTCATTTCTCACCACAAGACTCCGGGCGGCACTTAATATCCCTTCACAGATTTTTCAAAGACAAAGTTTCCATACGGGGCAACATAGTGTAAACTTTAACTCTCTGAAATGAATACACACCTCAGGGTGCAGTTTCTTGGAATCCTTATTTCTGCATTTTATTTCAGGATATTTCACTTTTCGCCATAGTCTTCAATGGGCTGCAAATGTCACTTTTTCAGTTTTACAGGAACAGTTTTCAAACACTGCCTTATGAGAAAAGAGGTATAAATCCCTGAGTGGAATGCACACATCTCAAAGCACTTTCTGAGACAGCTTCTCTCCAGTTTGTATCTGAGGATAACTCCCATTTCACCGTAGGCCTGAATTTCCTGCCGAAAGTCCCTTCGGGAATCCATCCATGGCACTGTTTCAAAACTGCATAATAGAAAGAAAGTTTTATCCATGTGAAATGAATAGACATATCTATCACAAAGCAGTTTCACAGAAAGATTCTTTCCAATATTTGTCTGAGGATAGTTCCTTTTACACCATAGCCTTTCCTATAATCCTGAACGTCCCCTGGTCACTTTTTCTCCAAACGGGATTTCCCATTCCTCTATGAGAAGAAAAGTATATCTCTGTGAGTAGAATGCACACGTGACAAGGCTGCTCCTCAGAAATCTCCCTCCAGTATCTATCTGAAGATATTTCCGTTTTCACCAGAAGCCTCAAATCGCTCCCGAGTATCCCTTAGCTGATTAAACTAAAACATTGTAAGAATACTGTTCAATGAAAACAGAAGCTGAACTGTACAAGTGGAATGGAAGCGGCCTAGAGAAGTTTCACAGACAGCTTCCTTCTGGCGTTTATCAGATGGTATTTCTTTTTCACCATATTATTAAGAGTGCTCCCAAATGTCCTTTCTCAGGTATCACAGAAACAGTGATTTATAACTGCTCAATCCAAAGAATGATTTACCTCAATGAGGTGAATACATCCATCACTAAGCAGTTGCTCAGAAAGTTTCTCTCCAGTTTTCATCAGAAGACCTTTCCTTTCTCACCACAAGCCTCTGGGTGTCATTTAATATCCCTTCACAATTTCCTCAAAGACAGATTTTCCAAGGTGGAAATACTGCTCAATGAAAACAGAAGCTGAACATATTCGGGTGGAATTCATGCGACCCAGTGTGGTATCACAGAGTGTTTTCTTTTCTTTTTTGTTGGAGGGTGTTTCTTTTTCACATATTCTTGAGAGCATTCCCAAATGTCTCTGCTTAGGTTACACAGAAACAGAGATATCAAACTGCTCAATTAAAACAATGATTTAAGGCTATGAGATGATTACACACATCACAAAGCAGTTGCTCTGAAATATTCTCTTCAATTTTTATCGGAAGACATTTCCTTTCTCACCACAAGCCAAGGGGAAGCACTTAGTATCGCTTCACAAATTCCTCAAAGACAGAGCTTCCAAACTGGGCAATGTCGTGTAAGCTTTAACTCTCTGAAACAAATGCACACGTCAGAGAGGAGTTTCTTAGAATGCTTCTTTCCTGGTATTAATTCAGGATATTTCACATTATGCCAAATTCTTCGATTCGCTCCAAAATATCTCTTTTTCAGTTTGACAGGAACAGTGTTCAAAAAGTGCCTTGTGAGAAAAGAGGTATATTTCCCTTAGTGGAATGCACACATTACAAATCAGTTTCTCAGAAAGCTTCTCTCCAGTTTTTATGTGAAGATATCTCCTATTTCGCCACAGGCCTGAATGTGCTCCATAATGGCCATTCTCGTTTCCATCCATTACGTGGTTTCAAAACTGCATAATAGAAATAAGTTTTATCCATGATGGTTGAATAGACATATATACCACAATGCGGTTTCAGAAAGCTTCTTTCCAGGTTTTGTCTAATGATATTTCCTTTTTCACCATAGTAGTGCCTGTATTCCCGAATATCCTTTTGTAGCTCTTTCTCCAAACGAGATTCCTCAATCTTCTAGGAGAAAAAAAGGATACCCCTGTGAGTGGAATGCACGTGTCACAAAAGAGCTCCTCGGACATCTTCCCTCCGATATGTATTTGAAGTTGTTTTCCACTGAAAGCCTCAGAGCACTACAGCATATCACTTCATAGACTAAACAAAAACAGTGTTAGAATACTGTTCAATGAAAACTGAAGCTTACCTGTGTGAGTGGACTTCACGTGACAAAGAGCAGTTTCACAGAAAGTTTTCTTCTGCTTTTTATTGGAGGGTATTTCTTTTTCAGCATATTATTAAGAGCGTTCCCAAATGTTCTTTCTTAGTTTTCACAGAAAAAGTGAGTTGAAACTGCTCAACCCAAAGAATGATTTAATTCTATGAGATGCGTACACACTTTACAAAGCAGTTACTCTGAAAGATTCTGTCCAGTTTTCATCGGAAGGCGTTTCCTTTCTCACCACAAGCCTCCGGCTGCCACTTAATATCCCTTCACAGATTCTTCGAAGATAGAGTTTCCAAACGGGGCAATGTAGTGTAAACTATAATCTCTGAAATGAGTGCACACGTCAGAGTGCAGTTTTTTGGAATCCTTCTTTCTGGGTTTTATTTCAGGATATTTCACTTTATGCCATAGTCTTCAATGTGCAGCAAAATGTCACTTTTTCAGTTTTACAGGAACAGTGTTCAAACACTGCCTTATGAGAAAAGAGGTATAAATCCCTGAGTGGAATGCACACATCTCAAAGCACTTTCTCAGACAGCTTCTCTCCACTTTTTATCTGAAGATAACTCCATTTTCACCATACGCCTGAATATCCTGCCGAATGTCCCTTCGTGAATCTGTCCATGGCAGACTTTCAAAACTTCGTAATAGAAAGAAAATTTTATCCATGTGAAGTGAATAGACATATCTATCACAAAGCAGCTTCACAGAAAGCTTCTCTTCCACTTTTTGTCTGATGATATTTCCTTTTTCACTATAGCCGTCCTTGTATTCCCGAATGTCCCCTTGTAGTTTTTTCTCCAAATGGGATTTTCCAATCTTCTAGGAGAAAAAAAGGATAACCCTGTGAGTGGAATATATATGTCACAAAGCAGCTCGTCGAAAATCTTCTCTCTGGTATGTATCTGAAGATGTATCCTTTTTCACCAAAAGCCTCAGAGTGTTCCAGCATATCACTTCACAGACTAAGGAAAAACAGTTTTAGAATACTGCTAAATGAAAACCGAATCTTAAGTGGAATTCACTTGACAAACAGCAGTGTTACAGAGAGTTTTCTTCAGTTTTTTATCCAAAGGTATTTCTTTTTCATAATATTCTTTGGGGCGTTCCCAAATGTCCTTTTTCAGATTCCACAGAATCAGTGACTTCAAACTGCTCCATCCAAAGAGTGATTTAATTTGTTGAGATGCGTACACACATTACAAAGCAGTTACTCCAAAAGATTTTGTCCAGTTTTCAATGGAAGACATTTCCTTTCTCACCACAAGCCTCCGGGCGCCATTTAATATCCCTTCAGTGATTCTTCAAAGAGAGTTTCCAAATGGAGCAACGTAGTGTAAACATTAACTCTCTGAAATGAATGCACACATAAGAGCACATTTTCCTGGAAGCCTTCTTTCTGGGTTTTATTTCAGGATATTTGTCTTTTCACCATAGTCTTCAATGCACTTCAAAATGTCACTTTTCAGTTTTACAGGAACAGTGTTCAAACATTGCCTTATGAGAAAAGAAGAATAAATCCCTGACTGGAATGCACACATCTCAAAGCACTTTCTCAGACAGCTTCTCTCCAGTTTTTACCTGAAGATAACTCCCTTTTCACCGTATGACTGAATGTCCTGCCAAACGTCCCTTCGTGAATCCGTCCATGATGCAGTTTCAAAACTGCATAGTAGAAAGAAAGTTTTATCCATGTGAAATGAACAGACATATCTATCACAAGGCAGTTTCACAGAAAGCTTCCTTCCAGTTTTTGTCTGAGGCTAGTTCCTTTTTCACCATAGCCTTTCATACACTCACGAATGTCCCCTGGTCTCTTTTGCTCCAAACAGGAATTCCCATTCCTCTATGAGAAGAAAAGTATATCTCTGTGAGTGGAATGCACATGTCAGAAGGCCGCTCCAAGTAATCTTCCTCCAGTATCTATCTAAACATATTTCCGTTTTCACCAGAAGCCTCAAATCACTCCCGAGTATCCCTTAGCTGATTAACCTAAAATATGGTTAGAGTACTGCTCAATGAAAACAGAAGCTTAACTGTGTGAGTGGAATTCAAGTGACCTAGAGGAGTTTCACAGGCCTTTTCCTTCTAGCGTTTATCAATGGTGTTTCTTTTTCACCATATTATTAAGAGTGTTCCCAAATGTCCTTTCTCATATATCACAGAAACAGCAATTTAAAACTGATCAATCCAAAGAATGATTTAACTCTACGAAATGAATACACACATCACAAAGCCGTTGCTCCAAAAGTTTCTTCCCAGTTTTCATCAGAAGACATTTCCTTTCTCACCACAAGCCTCTGGGTGTCACTTAATATTCCTTCACAATTCCTTCAAAGACAGTATTTCCAAACTGGATGAGTTAATGTAAGCTTTAACACTCTGAAATGAATGTACACGTCAGAGAGCAGTTTTATGAAATATTTTTTTGGATTTTATGTCTGGATATTTCAATTTGGACCATAGTCTTCAACACGCTGCAAAAATCTCTTTTTCACTTTTACAGGAACAGTCTTGAAACACTGCCTTGAGAGAAAAGAGGTATAACTCCTTGCATGGAATGTAGACATCACACAGCAGTTTCTCAGAAAATTTTTCTCCAATTGTTATCTGAAGATAACTCCTATTTCCACACCAGCCTGTATGTGCTCTCGAATGTCTCTTCATGAATCCGTCCATGATGCAGTTTCAAAACTGCATAAGAGAAAGAAAGTTTCATCTATGTGAGATTAGTAGACATATCGGTCACAAAGCAGTTTCACAGAAAGTTTCTTTCCAGTTTTTCTCTGAGGATATTTCATCTTCCACCATAGCAGTAAGTATACTGCAGAATGTCCCCAGTGGCTATTTCTCTCAATGGAATTCCATAAAACCCATGAGAAGAAAAGTTCAACTCTGTGTCTGAAATGCATATGCCACAAAGCATTTCTACATCAATCTCCTCTGGAGTATCTATCTGAAGATATTTCCGTTTTCACCTTTGGCCTCAAAGCGCTCCCGATTATCCCTTAGCTGACACACATAATACTGTGTTAGGATACTGCTCAATGAAAATGGAAGCTTAAATGTGCGAGTGGACTTGATATGACCTGGAGTGGTTTCGCAGAATATTTCCTTCTGCTTTTTAATTGGAGTATATTACTTTTTCAGCATATTCTTAGGAGCGTTCCAAAATGTTCTTTCTCAGATTCCACAGAAACATTGATTTCAAACTGCTCAATCCAAAGAATGATGTAACGCTATGAGATGAATACACACATCACAAAGCAGCTGCTCCGAAAGCTTCTCTCCAGTTTTCATCGGAAGTCATTTCCCTACTAACCACAGGCCCATGGGCGCCTCTCAATAACACCTCAAAGATTCCTCAAAGACAGAGCTTCCAAACTGGGCAATGTAGTGTAAACTTTATCGCTTGGAAATGAATGCGCATATTAGAGAGTATTGTCTTGGAACACTTCTTTCTGGGTTTTATTTCAGGATACTTCACATTTCGCAATAGTTTTCAACGTGTTGGAACATTACACTTTTTCACTTTCAGAAGACCCTTCTTCAAACACTGCCTTATGATGAAAGAGGTATAACTCCCTCAGTGGAATGCACACACCACAAAGCAGTTTCTCAGAAAGCTTCTCTCCAGTTTTTGTCTGACGATATCTCCTTTTACACCATACCCCTGAATGTGCTCCCAAGTGTCCCTTCACGAATCTGTCCATGACGCAGTTTCAAAACTGCGTAATATACAGAAAATTTTCACTACATGAGATGAATAGACATATCTATCACATAGCAGTTTCACAGAAGTCTTCTTTCCAGTTTTTTTCTGAGTATATTTCCTTTTAACCATAGCCCTTCATATACTCTGGAATGTCCCCTGCAGCATTTTCTCCAAACCGGATTCTCCAATACTCAATGAGAAGAAAACTATAACTCTATGAGTAGAATTCACAGGTCACAAAGCAGCTCCTCAGATATCTTCTCTTCACTATCTGCCTGAAGATATGTTCGTTTTCACCATAAGCCTCAATGCACTCCCCAGTAGCCTTAGCTGACTCACCTAAAAGAGTGTTAGAATACTGCTCAATGAAACCTGAAGCTTAACTGTGTGAGTGGAATTCACGTGATCTACAGCAGTAACAGAGAGTGGTTCCTTCTCTTTTTAATTGGAGGATGTTTCTTTTTCACATATTCTTGAGAGTGTTCCCTAATGTCCTTGCTCAGGTTACACAGAAACAGAGATATCAAACTGCTCAATCCAAACAGTGATTTAACCCTGTGAGATGATTATGCACATCACAAAGCAGTTGCTCTGAAAACTTCTCTGCACCTTTCATCGGAAGATGTTTCCTTTCTCACCACAAAAAAGGGAAAGTTTCTTTCCAGTTTTTGTCTGAGGATATTTCCTTTTCTACCATAGTGGTAAATATACTCCTGAATGTCTGCGGTAGCTATTTCTCACAATGGGATTCCATAAAAGCCTATGAGAAGAAAAGTTTAACTCTGTGTGGGAAATGCATTCATCAAAAAGCATTTCTTCATCAATATCCTCTCGAGTATCTATCAGAAGATATTTCCGTTTTCACCATAGGCCTCGAAGTGCTCCCGATTATCCCTTAGCTGACTGACGTAAAACAGTGTTAGGATACTGCTCAATGAAAACGGAAGCTTAACTGTGTGATTGTACTTGATATGACCTGGAGCGGTTTCACAGAAGTTTTCCTTCTGGTTTCTATCAGAGGATATTTCTTTTTCAGCATATTCTTAATAGCGTTCCCAAATGTTCTTTCTCAGGTTCCCCAGAAACAGTGATTTCAAGCCACTCAATGCAAAGAATGATGTAACTCTATGAGATGAATATACACATCACATTGCAGTTGCTCCATAAGCTTCTCTCCAGTTTTCATTGGAAGTCCTTTCCTTACTCACCACAAGCCCAGGGGCGCCTCTTAATGAAACCTCAAAAATTACCCAAAGACAGAGCTTACAAACTGGGCAATGTGGTGTAAGCTTTAACTCTCTGAAATGAACGCACACATTAGAGAGCATTTTCTTGGAATGCTTCTTTCTGGGTTTATTTCAGGATATTTCACTTTTCGCGATAGTTTTCAACGTGTTGGAAAATATCACTTTTTCACTTTCAGAAGAACCTTGTTCAAACACTGCCTTATGATGAAAGAGGTATAACTCCCTCAGTGGAATGCACACACCACAAAGCAATTTCTCAGAAAGCTTCTCTCCAGTTTTTGTCTGATGATATCTCCTTTTACACCATATGCCTGTATGTGCTCCAAAATGTCCCTTCGGAAATCTGTCCATGACGCAGCTTCAAAACTGCATAATATAAAGAAAATTTTCTCTATGTGAGATGAATAGGCATATCTATCACATAGCAGTTTTACATAAAGAATCTTTCCAGTTTTTTCCTGAGTATATTTCCTCTTTCACTATAGCCATCCATATATTCTCCAATGTCCCCTGTAGCCTTTTCTACACACAGGATTCCACAATACTCTATTCGAAGAAAACTATAACTCTATGAGTGGAATTCACACGTCACAAAACATCTCCTCACCAATCTTCCCTCCAGTATCTGTCTGAAGATGTTTTCGTTTCCACCGTACACCTCAAAGCACTACCGAGTATCCCTTAGCTGACTCATCTAAAGAGTTTCAGAATACTACTCACAGAAAGTTTTCTTCTGTTTTTTTGTTGCAGGGTATTTCTTTCAGCATATTTTTAAGAGCGTTCCTAAATGTCCTTTCTCAGGTTCCACAGAAGTAGTGAGTTCAAACTGCTCAATCCAAAGTATGATTTAATTCTTTGAAATTCATACACACTTTGCAAAGCAGTTACTCTGAAAGATTCTGTCCAGTTTTTGTCGGAACGCATTTCATTTCTCAACACAAGACTCCGGGCAACACTTAATATCCCTGCTCAGATTCCTCAAAGACAGAGTTTCCATACGGGGAAACATATTGTAAACTGTAACTCTCTGAAATGAATGCACACGTCAGAGCACAGTTACCTGGAATCCTTCTCTCTGGATTTTATTTCAGGATATTTCACTTTTCGCCATAGTCTTCAATGGGCTGCAAAATGTCACTTTTTCAGTTTTACAGGAGCAGTGTTCAAACACTGCCTTATGAGAAAAGAGGTATAAATCCCTGAGTGAAATGCACACATCTCAAAGCACTTTCTGAGACAGCTTCTCTCCAGTTTGTATCTGAAGATAACTCCCATTTCACCGTACGCCTGAATGTCCTGCTGAACGTCCCTTTGGGAATCCATCCATGGCATACTTTCAAAACTGCATAATAGAAAGAAAGTTTTATCCATGTGAAATGAATAGACATATCTATCACAAAGCCGTTTCACAGAAAGCTTCTTTCCAAAATTTGTCTGAGGATAGTTCCTTTTCCACCATAGCCTTTCATATAACCCCAAATGTCCCCTGGTCGCTTTTTCCCCAAATGGGATTTCCCATTCCCCTATGAGAAGAAAAGTATATCTCTGTGAGTAGAATGCACAAGTCACAAGGACCCTCTTCGGAAATCTTCCTCCAGTATCTATGTAAAGATACTTCCGTTTTCATTGGAAGCCTCAAATTGCTCCCCAGTATGCCTTAGCTGATTAAACTAAAACATTGTTAGAATACTGCTCAATGAAAACAGAAGCTTAACTGTGCAAGTGGAGTTTAAGCGACCTAGAGAAGTTTCACAGACAGATTCCTTCTGTCGCTTATCAGAAGGTATTTCTTTTTTTTTTCTTTTGAGATGGTGTCTCGCACTGTTGCCCAAGCTGCAGTGCAGTGGCTGGATCTCACCTCACTGTAAGGTCTGTCTCCCAGGTTACGGCATTCTCCAGCCTCAGCCTCAAGATTAGCTGGGAAAGAAAGCACCCGATACCTCGCTCAGGTGGTTTTTTTTTTATTTCTTAGTAGAGAGCAGTTTCTCAGATAGTTTCTCTCCAATTGTTATCTGAAGATATCTCCTGTTTCCCCACCAGCCTGTATGTGCTCCCAATTGTCCCTTTGCAAATCCGTCCATGAAGCAGTTTCAAAACTGCGTAATAGAAAGGTAGTTTCATCTATGTGAGATGAATAGACATATCTGTCACAAAGGAGTTTCACAGAAAGTTTCTTTCCAGTTTTTGTGTGAGAATATTTCCTTTTCCACCATACTATTAAATATATTCCTGAATGTCCCCGGTAGCTATTTCTTTCAATGAGATTCCATAAACCCCTATGAGATGAAAATTTTAACTATGTGTGGGAAATGCATACGTCACAAAGTATTTCTTCATACATCTCCTCTCGAGTATCTATTTGAAGATATTTCCGTTTTCACTGTTAGCCTCAAAGTGCTCCCGATTATCCCTTAGCTGACTCAGGTAGAACAGTGTTAGAATACTGCTCAATGAAAACGGAAGCTTAACTGTGTGAGTGGACTTGATATGACCTGGAGCGGTTTCCCAGAATGTTTCCTTCTGGTTTCCATTGGAGAGTATTTCTTTATCAGCATATTCTTAAGAGCGTTCTCAAATGTTCTTTCTCAGTTTCCATAGAAACCGTGATTTCAAACTGCTCAACCCAAAGAATGATGTAACTCTATGAGATGAATACACACATCAAAAATCAGTTCCTCTGAAAGCTTCTCTCCAGTTTTCATCAGAAATCGTCTCTGTACTCACCACAAGCCCAGGGGCACCTCTTAATAACACCTCAAAGATTACTCAGAGACAGAGTTTCCAAACTGGGTAATGTAGTGTAAACTTTCTCTCTCTGAAATGAATGCATACGTTAGAGAGCATTGTCTTGGAACGCTTCTTTCTGGGTTTTATTTCAGGATATTTCACTTTTCAGGATAGTTTTCAGTGCACTGCAAAATGTCGCTTTTTCACTTTCAGAAGAACCTTGTTCAAACACTGCCTTATGATGAAAGAGGTATAACTCCCTCTGCGGAATGCACACACCACAAAGCAGTTTCTCAGAAAGCTTCTCTCCAGTTTTTGTCTGATGATATATCCTTTTGCTCCGTACACCTGAATGTGCTCCCAAATGTCCCTTCACAAATCTGTCCATGATGCAGTTTCAAAACTGCATAATATAAAGAAAATTTTCTCTATGTGAGATGAATAGACATATCTATCACATAGCAGTTTCACAGAAAGCTTCTTTCCAGTTTTTTCCTGAGTATATTTCCTCTTTCACTATAGCCGTACATATACTCTCAAATGTCCCCTGTAGCGATGTCTCCAAATGGGATTCCACACTACTCTATGAGAAGAAAAATATAACTCTATGAATGGAATTCACAAGTTACCAAGCACCTCCTCAGACATCTTCTCTCAAGTATCTGTCTGAAGATATTTTCGTTTTCACCGTAAGCCTCACAGTGATCCTGACTATCCCTTAGCTGACTCACCTAAAAGACTGTTAGAATACTGCTCAATGAAAACAGAAGCTTAACTGTGATAGTTGAATTCACGTGACCTAGAGCAGTATCACAGAGTGTTTCCTCCTCTTTTTTTTTGGAGGCTATTTCTTTGTCACATTTTCTTTAGAGCATTACCAAATGTCTTTGCTCAGGTTCCTCGGAAAGAGATATCAAACTGCTCATTCCAAATAATGATTTAACTCTATGAGGTGATTACACACATCACAAAGTAATTGATCTGAAAGCTTCTCCGCAGTTTTCATCACAAGACGTTTCCTTTCTCACCACAAGCCCAGGAGAACCACTTAATATCCCTTCACAGATTCCTCAAAGACAGAGCTACCAACCGGACAACGTACTGTAAACTTTAACTCTCTGAAATGAATGCACACGACAGAGCACAGTTTCTTGGAATACCTCTTTCTGTGTTTCATTTCAGGATATTTCACTTTTTGCCATAGTCTTCAATTTACGCAAAATATCACAGTTTCAGTTTTACAGGAACGGTGTTGAAACACTGCCTTAGGAGAAAAGAGGTATAAATCTCTGAGTGGAATGCAGACATCTCAAAGCACTTTCTCAGACAGCTTCTCTTCAGTTTGCATCTGAAGATAACTCCTTTTCACCGTAGGCCTGCTTGGCCTGCCATACACCCCTTCACGAATTCGTCCATGGCAGACTTTTGAAACTGTGTAATAGTAAGAAAGTTTTATCCATGTGAAATGAATAGACATATCTATCTCAAAGCAGTTTCACAGAAAGCTTCTTTCCAGTTTTTGTCTCAGGATAGTTCCTTTTTCACCATAGCCTTTCATATACTCCGGAATGTCCCCTGGTCACTATTTCTCCAAACGGGATTTCCCATTCCTCTATGAGAAGAAAAGTATATCTCTGTGAATAGAATGCACACGTCACATGGCTGCTCCTCGGAAATCTTCCTCCAGTATCTATCTAAAGATATTTCCGTTTTCACTGGAAGCCTGAAATCGCTCCCGAGTATCCCTTAGCTGATTAACCTAAAACATTGTTAGAATACTGCTCCATGAAAACAGAAACTTAACTGTGCGAGTGGAATTCAAGCGACCTAGAGAAGTTTCACAGACAGTTTCCTTCTCGCGTTTATCGGATGGTATTTCTTTTTCAGCATTTTATTAAGAGCGTTCCCAAATGTCCTTTCTCAGGTATCTCAGAAGGAGTGATTTAAAACTGCTCAATCCAAAGAACGATTTATCTCTATGAGATGAATACACACATCACAAAGCAGTTGCTCCGAAAATTTCTCTCCAGTTTTCATCGGAAGACGTTTCCTTTCTCACCACAAGCCTTGGGGTGTCACTTAATATCCCTTCCCAATTTCCTCAAAGACAGAGTTTCCAAACTGGGCGACTGAGTGTAAGCTTTAACTCTCTGAAATGAATGTATACGTCAGAGAGCAGTTTCTTAGAATGCTTTTTTCTGGGTTTTATTTCTGGATCTTTCAATTTTCGCCATAGTCTTCAGTATGCTGCAGAATATCTTTCACTTTCACAGGAACAGTGTTCAAACACTGCCTTGTGAGAAAAGAGGTAAAAATTCCTGAGTGGAATGCAGACATCAAGAAGAGGTTTCTCAGAAAGTTTCTCTACGATTGTTATCTGAAGCTATCTCCTATTTCGCCACCAGCCTGTATGTGCTCCCGAATGTCCCTTCGTGAATCCGTCCATTATGCAGTTTCAAAACTGCGTCATAGAAAGACTGTTTCATCTATGTGAGTTGAATAGATATGTCTGTCACAAAGGAGTTTCGCAGAAAGTTTCTTTCCAGTTTTTATCTGAGGATATTTTCTTTTCCACCATAGCACTAAATATACTCCTGAATGTCCCTGGTAGCAAATTCTGCCAATGGGATTCCATAAACCCCTATGAGATGAGAAGTTTAAATCTGTGTGGGGAATGCATACATCACAAAGCATTTCTTAATAAATCAGCTCTCGAGTATCTATCTGAAGATATTTCTGTTTTCACCATTAGCCTCAAAGCGCTCCCGATTATCCCTTAGCTGACTCACATAAAAGAGTGTTAGGATACTCCTCAATGAAATTGGAAGCTTAACAGTGCAAGTGGACTTGATATGGCTTGGAGCAGTTTCACAGAATGTTTCCTTCTGGTTTGAATCGGAGGATATTTCTTTTTCAGTATATTCATAGGAGTGTTCCCAAATGTTCTTTCTCAGCTTCCACAGAAACATTGATTTCAAACTGCTCTATTCAAAGAATGATGTAACGCTACAAGAGGAATACACACATCACAAAGCAGCTTCTCCGA
>NW_022321650.1:0-20637 GCF_002776525.5 Piliocolobus tephrosceles | reverse complement strand
TCGGAGAAGCTGCTTTGTGATGTGTGTATTCCTCTTGTAGCGTTACATCATTCTTTGAATAGAGCAGTTTGAAATCAATGTTTCTGTGGAAGCTGAGAAAGAACATTTGGGAACACTCCTATGAATATACTGAAAAAGAAATATCCTCCGATTCAAACCAGAAGGAAACATTCTGTGAAACTGCTCCAAGCCATATCAAGTCCACTTGCACTGTTAAGCTTCCAATTTCATTGAGGAGTATCCTAACACTCTTTTATGTGAGTCAGCTAAGGGATAATCGGGAGCGCTTTGAGGCTAATGGTGAAAACAGAAATATCTTCAGATAGATACTCGAGAGCTGATTTATTAAGAAATGCTTTGTGATGTATGCATTCCCCACACAGATTTAAACTTCTCATCTCATAGGGGTTTATGGAATCCCATTGGCAGAATTTGCTACCAGGGACATTCAGGAGTATATTTAGTGCTATGGTGGAAAAGAAAATATCCTCAGATAAAAACTGGAAAGAAACTTTCTGCGAAACTCCTTTGTGACAGACATATCTATTCAACTCACATAGATGAAACAGTCTTTCTATGACGCAGTTTTGAAACTGCATAATGGACGGATTCACGAAGGGACATTCGGGAGCACATACAGGCTGGTGGCGAAATAGGAGATAGCTTCAGATAACAATCGTAGAGAAACTTTCTGAGAAACCTCTTCTTGATGTCTGCATTCCACTCAGGAATTTTTACCTCTTTTCTCACAAGGCAGTGTTTGAACACTGTTCCTGTGAAAGTGAAAGATATTCTGCAGCATACTGAAGACTATGGCGAAAATTGAAAGATCCAGAAATAAAACCCAGAAAAAAGCATTCTAAGAAACTGCTCTCTGACGTATACATTCATTTCAGAGAGTTAAAGCTTACACTCAGTCGCCCAGTTTGGAAACTCTGTCTTTGAGGAAATTGGGAAGGGATATTAAGTGACACCCCAAGGCTTGTGGTGAGAAAGGAAACGTCTTCCGATGAAAACTGGAGAGAAATTTTCGGAGCAACTGCTTTGTGATGTGTGTATTCATCTCATAGAGATAAATCGTTCTTTGGATTGAGCAGTTTTAAATCACTCCTTCTGAGATACCTGAGAAAGGACATTTGGGAACGCTCTTAATAAAATGCTGAAAAAGAAATACCATCCGATAAACGCGAGAAGGAAACTGTCTGTGAAACTTCTCTAGGTCGCTTGAATTCCACTCGCACAGTTAAGTTTCTGTTTTCATGGAGCAGTATTCTAACAATGTTTTAGGTTAATCAGCTAAGGGATACTCGGGAGCGATTTCAGGCTTCCAGTGAAAACGGAAATATCTTTAGATAGATACTGGAGGAAGATTTCCGAGGAGCAGCCATGTGACGTGTGCATTCTATTCACAGAGATATACTTTTCTTCTCATAGAGGAATGGGAAATCCCGTTTGGAGAAATAGTGACCAGGGGACATTCCGGAGTATATGAAAGGCTATGGTGAAAAAGGAACTATCCTGAGACAAAAACTGGAAAGAAGCTTTCTGTGAAACTGCTTTGAGATAGATATGTCTATTCATTTCACATGGATAAAACTTTCTTACTATTACACAGTTTCAAAAGTCTGCCATGGACGAATTCGTGAAGGGGTGTATGGCAGGCCAAGCAGGCCTACGGTGAAAAGGAGTTATCTTCAGATGCAAACTGAAGAGAAGCTGTCTGAGAAAGTGCTTTGAGATGTCTGCATTCCACTCAGAGATTTATACCTCTTTTCTCCTAAGGCAGTGTTTCAACACCGTTCCTGTAAAACTGAAACTGTGATATTTTGCGTAAATTGAAGACTATGGCAAAAAGTGAAATATCCTGAAATGAAACACAGAAAGAGGTATTCCAAGAAACTGTGCTCTGTCGTGTGCATTCATTTCAGAGAGTTAAAGTTTACAGTACGTTGTCCGGTTGGTAGCTCTGTCTTTGAGGAATCTGTGAAGGGATATTAAGTGGTTCTCCTGGGCTTGTGGTGAGAAAGGAAACGTCTTGTGATGAAAACTGCGGAGAAGCTTTCAGATCAATTACTTTGTGATGTGTGTAATCACCTCATAGAGTTAAATCATTATTTGGAATGAGCAGTTTGATATCTCTTTCCGAGGAACCTGAGCAAAGACATTTGGTAATGCTCTAAAGAAAATGTGACAAAGAAATAGCCTCCAAAAAAAAAGAGGAGGAAACACTCTGTGATACTGCTCTAGGTCACGTGAATTCAACTATCACAGTTAAGCTTCTGTTTTCATTGAGCAGTATTCTAACAGTCTTTTAGGTGAGTCAGCTAAGGGATAGTCAGGATCACTGTGAGGCTTACGGTGAAAACGAAAATATCTTCAGACAGATACTTGAGAGAAGATGTCTGAGGAGGTGCTTGGTAACTTGTGAATTCCATTCATAGAGTTATATTTTTCTTCTCATAGAGTAGTGTGGAATCCCATTTGGAGACATCGCTACAGGGGACATTTGAGAGTATATGTACGGCTATAGTGAAAGAGGAAATATACTCAGGAAAAAACTGGAAAGAAGCTTTCTGTGAAACTGCTATGTGATAGATATGTCTATTCATCTCACATAGAGAAAATTTTCTTTATATTATGCAGTTTTGAAACTGCATCATGGACAGATTTGTGAAGGGACATTTGGGAGCACATTCAGGTGTACGGAGCAAAAGGATATATCATCAGACAAAAACTGGAGAGAAGCTTTCTGAGAAACTGCTTTGTGGTGTGTGCATTCCGCAGAGGGAGTTATACCTCTTTCATCATAAGGCAGTGTTTGAACAAGGTTCTTCTGAAAGTGAAAAAGCGACATTTTGCAGTGCACTGAAAACTATCCTGAAAAGTGAAATATCCTGAAATAAAACCCAGAAAGAAGCGTTCCAAGACAATGCTCTCTAACGTATGCATTCATTTCAGAGAGAGAAAGTTTACACTACATTACCCAGTTTGGAAACTCTGTCTCTGAGTAATCTTTGAGGTGTTATTAAGAGGTGCCCCTGGGCTTGTGGTGAGTACAGAGACGATTTCTGATGAAAACTGGAGAGAAGCTTTCAGAGGAACTGATTTTTGATGTGTGTATTCATCTCATAGAGTTACATCATTCTTTGGGTTGAGCAGTTTGAAATCACGGTTTCTATGGAAACTGAGAAAGAACATTTGAGAACGCTCTTAAGAATATGCTGATAAAGAAATACTCTCCAATGGAAACCAGAAGGAAACATTCTGGGAAACCGCTCCAGGTCATATCAAGTCCACTCACACAGTTAAGCTTCCGTTTTCATTGAGCAGTATTCTAACACTGTTCTACCTGAGTCAGCTAAGGGATAATCGGGAGCACTTTGAGGCTAACAGTGAAAACGGAAATATCTTCAAATAGATACTCGAGAGGAGATGTATGAAGAAATACTTTGTGACGTATGCATTTCCCACACATAGTTAAAATTTTCATCTCATAGGGGTTTATGGAATCTCATTGAAAGAAATAGCTACCGGGGACATTCAGGAATATATTTAATAGTATGGTGGAAAAGGAAATATTCTCACACAAAAACTGGAAAGAAACTTTCTGTGAAACTCCTTTGTGACAGATATGTCTATTCATCTCACATAGATGAAACTACCTTTCTATTACGCAGTTTTGAAACTGCTTCATGGACGGATTTGCAAAGGGACAATTGGGAGCACATACAGGCTGGTGGGGAAACAGGAGATATCTTCAGATAACAATTGGAGAGAAACTATCTGAGAAACTGCTCTCTACTAAGAAATAAAAAAAAAACCACCTGAGCGAGGTATCGGGTGCTTTCTTTCCCAGCTAATCTTGAGGCTGAGGCTGGAGAATGCCGTAACCTGGGAGACAGACCTTACAGTGAGGTGAGATCCAGCCACTGCACTGCAGCTTGGGCAACAGTGCGAGACACCATCTCAAAAGAAAAAAAAAAGAAATACCTTCTGATAAGCGACAGAAGGAATCTGTCTGTGAAACTTCTCTAGGTCGCTTAAACTCCACTTGCACAGTTAAGCTTCTGTTTTCATTGAGCAGTATTCTAACAATGTTTTAGTTTAATCAGCTAAGGCATACTGGGGAGCAATTTGAGGCTTCCAATGAAAACGGAAGTATCTTTACATAGATACTGGAGGAAGATTTCCGAAGAGGGTCCTTGTGACTTGTGCATTCTACTCACAGAGATATACTTTTCTTCTCATAGGGGAATGGGAAATCCCATTTGGGGAAAAAGCGACCAGGGGACATTTGGGGTTATATGAAAGGCTATGGTGGAAAAGGAACTATCCTCAGACAAATTTTGGAAAGAAGCTTTCTGTGAAACGGCTTTGTGATAGATATGTCTATTCATTTCACATGGATAAAACTTTCTTTCTATTATGCAGTTTTGAAAGTATGCCATGGATGGATTCCCAAAGGGACGTTCAGCAGGACATTCAGGCGTACGGTGAAATGGGAGTTATCTTCAGATACAAACTGGAGAGAAGCTGTCTCAGAAAGTGCTTTGAGATGTGTGCATTTCACTCAGGGATTTATACCTCTTTTCTCATAAGGCAGTGTTTGAACACTGCTCCTGTAAAACTGAAAAAGTGACATTTTGCAGCCCATTGAAGACTATGGCGAAAAGTGAAATATCCTGAAATAAAATCCAGAGAGAAGGATTCCAGGTAACTGTGCTCTGACGTGTGCATTCATTTCAGAGAGTTACAGTTTACAATATGTTTCCCCGTATGGAAACTCTGTCTTTGAGGAATCTGAGCAGGGATATTAAGTGTTGCCCGGAGTCTTGTGTTGAGAAATGAAATGCGTTCCGACAAAAACTGGACAGAATCTTTCAGAGTAACTGCTTTGCAAAGTGTGTATGAATTTCAAAGAATTAAATCATACTTTGGATTGAGCAGTTTGAACTCACTACTTCTGTGGAACCTGAGAAAGGACATTTAGGAACGCTCTTAAAAATATGCTGAAAGAAATACCCTGCAACAAAAAAACAGAAGAAAACTTTCTGTGAGTAGTATTCTGAAACTCTTTAGATGAGTCAGCTAAGGGATACTCGGTAGTGCTTTGAGGTGTACGGTGGAAACGAAAACATCTTCAGACAGATACTGGAGGGAAGATTGGTGAGGAGATGTTTTGTGACGTGTGAATTCCACTCATAGAGTTATAGTTTTCTTCGAATAGAGTATTGTGGAATCCTGTGTGTAGAAAAGGCTACAGGGGACATTGGAGAATATATGGATGGCTATAGTGAAAGAGGAAATATACTCAGGAAAAAACTGGAAAGATTCTTTATGTAAAACTGCTATGTGATAGATATGCCTATTCATCTCACATAGAGAAAATTTTCTTTATATTATGCAGTTTTGAAGCTGCGTCATGGACAGATTTCCGAAGGGACATTTTGGAGCACATACAGGCATATGGTGTAAAAGGAGATATCATCAGACAAAAACTGGAGAGAAGCTTTCTGAGAAATTGCTTTGTGGTGTGTGCATTCCACTGAGGGAGTTATACCTCTTTCATCATAAGGCAGTGTTTGAACAAGGTTCTTCTGAAAGTGAAAAAGTGATATTTTCCAACACGTTGAAAACTATCGCGAAAAGTGAAATATCCTGAAATAAACCCAGAAAGAAGCATTCCAAGAAAATGCTCTCTAATGTGTGCGTTCATTTCAGAGAGTTAAAGCTTACACCACATTGCCCAGTTTGTAAGCTCTGTCTTTGGGTAATTTTTGAGGTTTCATTAAGAGGCGCCCCTGGGCTTGTGGTGAGTAAGGAAAGGACTTCCAATGAAAACTGGAGAGAAGCTTATGGAGCAACTGCAATGTGATGTGTATATTCATCTCATAGAGTTACATCATTCTTTGCATTGAGTGGCTTGAAATCACTGTTTCTGGGGAACCTGAGAAAGAACATTTGGGAACGCTATTAAGAATATGCTGAAAAAGAAATATCCTCTGATAGAAACCAGAAGGAAAACTTCTGTGAAACCGCTCCAGGTCATATCAAGTACAATCACACAGTTAAGCTTCCGTTTTCATTGAGCAGTATCCTAACACTGTTTTACGTCAGTCAGCTAAGGGATAATCGGGAGCACTTCGAGGCCTATGGTGAAAACGGAAATATCTTCTGATAGATACTCGAGAGGATATTGATGAAGAAATGCTTTTTGATGAATGCATTTCCCACACAGAGTTAAACTTTTCTTCTCATAGGCTTTTATGGAATCCCATTGTGAGAAATAGCTACCGCAGACATTCAGGAGTATATTTACCACTATGGTAGAAAAGGAAATATCCTCAGACAAAAACTGGAAAGAAACTTTCCCTTTTTTGTGGTGAGAAAGGAAACATCTTCCGATGAAAGGTGCAGAGAAGTTTTCAGAGCAACTGCTTTGTGATGTGCATAATCATCTCACAGGGTTAAATCACTGTTTGGATTGAGCAGTTTGATATCTCTGTTTCTGTGTAACCTGAGCAAGGACATTAGGGAACACTCTCAAGAATATGTGAAAAAGAAACATCCTCCAATTAAAAAGAGAAGGAACCACTCTCTGTTACTGCTGTAGATCACGTGAATTCCACTCACACAGTTAAGCTTCAGGTTTCATTGAGCAGTATTCTAACACTCTTTTAGGTGAGTCAGCTAAGGCTACTGGGGAGTGCATTGAGGCTTATGGTGAAAACGAACATATCTTCAGGCAGATAGTGAAGAGAAGATATCTGAGGAGCTGCTTTGTGACCTGTGAATTCTACTCATAGAGTTATAGTTTTCTTCTCATTGAGTATTGGAGAATCCGGTTTGGAGAAAATGCTGCAGGGGACATTCCAGAGTATATGAAGGGCTATGGTTAAAAGGAAATATACTCAGAAAAAAACTGGAAAGAAGACTTCTGTGAAACTGCTATGTGATAGATATGTCTATTCATCTCATGTAGTGAAAATTTTCTGTATATTACGCAGTTTTGAAACTGCGTCATGGACAGATTCGTGAAGGGACACTTGGGAGCACATTCAGGGGTATGGTGTAAAAGGAGATATCGTCAGACAAAAACTGGAGAGAAGCTTTCTGAGAAACTGCTTTGTGGTGTGTGCATTCCACTGAGGGAGTTATACCTCTTTCATCATAAGGCAGTGTTTGAAGAAGGGTCTTCTGAAAGTGAAAAAGTGTAATGTTCCAACACGTTGAAAACTATTGCGAAATGTGAAGTATCCTGAAATAAAACCCAGAAAGAAGTGTTCCAAGACAATACTCTCTAATATGCGCATTCATTTCCAAGCGATAAAGTTTACACTACATTGCCCAGTTTGGAAGCTCTGTCTTTGAGGAATCTTTGAGGTGTTATTGAGAGGCGCCCATGGGCCTGTGGTTAGTAGGGAAATGACTTCCGATGAAAACTGGAGAGAAGCTTTCGGAGCAGCTGCTTTGTGATGTGTGTATTCATCTCATAGCGTTACATCATTCTTTGGATTGAGCAGTTTGAAATCAATGTTTCTGTGGAATCTGAGAAAGAACATTTTGGAACGCTCCTAAGAATATGCTGAAAAAGTAATATACTCCAATTAAAAAGCAGAAGGAAATATTCTGCGAAACCACTCCAGGTCATATCAAGTCCACTCGCACATTTAAGCTTCCATTTTCATTGAGCAGTATCCTAACACAGTATTATGTGTGTCAGCTAAGGGATAATCGGGAGCGCTTTGAGGCCAAAGGTGAAAACGGAAATATCTTCAGATAGATACTCCAGAGGAGATTGATGTAGAAATGCTTTGTGGCATATGCATTTCAGACACAGAGTTGAACTTTTCTTCTCATGGGTTTTATGGAATTCCATTGAGAGAAATAGCCACTGGGGACATTCTGCAGTATACTTACTGCTATGGTGGAAGATGAAATATCCTCAGAGAAAAACTGGAAAGAAACTTTCTGTGAAACTGCTTTGTGACCGATATGTCTACTAATCTCACATAGATGAAACTTTCTTTCTCTTATGCAGTTTTGAAACTGCATCATGGACGGATTCATGAAGAGACATTCGAGAGCACATACAGGCTGGTGTGGAAATAGGAGTTATCTTCAGATAACAATTGGAGAAAAATTTTCTGAGAAACTGCTGTGTGATGTCTACATTCCATGC
Source organism: Piliocolobus tephrosceles (assembly GCF_002776525.5). NCBI lineage: Eukaryota > Metazoa > Chordata > Mammalia > Primates > Cercopithecidae > Piliocolobus > Piliocolobus tephrosceles. The sequence goes on along the minus strand of NW_022321650.1, from coordinate 12,455 downwards.
AAGGAGTTATACCTCTTTTCTCTCAAGGCAGTGTTTCAAGACTGTTCCTGTAAAAGTGAAAAAGAGATTTTTGCAGCGTGTTGAAGACTATGGTCCAAATTGAAATATCCAGACATAAAATCCAAAAAAATATTTCATAAAACTGCTCTCTGACGTGTACATTCATTTCAGAGTGTTAAAGCTTACATTAACTCATCCAGTTTGGAAATACTGTCTTTGAAGGAATTGTGAAGGAATATTAAGTGACACCCAGAGGCTTGTGGTGAGAAAGGAAATGTCTTCTGATGAAAACTGGGAAGAAACTTTTGGAGCAACGGCTTTGTGATGTGTGTATTCATTTCGTAGAGTTAAATCATTCTTTGGATTGATCAGTTTTAAATTGCTGTTTCTGTGATATATGAGAAAGGACATTTGGGAACACTCTTAATAATATGGTGAAAAAGAAACACCATTGATAAACGCTAGAAGGAAAAGGCCTGTGAAACTCCTCTAGGTCACTTGAATTCCACTCACACAGTTAAGCTTCTGTTTTCATTGAGCAGTACTCTAACCATATTTTAGGTTAATCAGCTAAGGGATACTCGGGAGTGATTTGAGGCTTCTGGTGAAAACGGAAATATGTTTAGATAGATACTGGAGGAAGATTACTTGGAGCGGCCTTCTGACATGTGCATTCCACTCACAGAGATATACTTTTCTTCTCATAGAGGAATGGGAATTCCTGTTTGGAGCAAAAGAGACCAGGGGACATTCGTGAGTGTATGAAAGGCTATGGTGAAAAAGGAACTAGCCTCAGACAAAAACTGGAAGGAAGCTTTCTGTGAAACTGCCTTGTGATAGATATGTCTGTTCATTTCACATGGATAAAACTTTCTTTCTACTATGCAGTTTTGAAACTGCATCATGGACGGATTCACGAAGGGACGTTTGGCAGGACATTCAGTCATACGGTGAAAAGGGAGTTATCTTCAGGTAAAAACTGGAGAGAAGCTGTCTGAGAAAGTGCTTTGAGATGTGTGCATTCCAGTCAGGGATTTATTCTTCTTTTCTCATAAGGCAATGTTTGAACACTGTTCCTGTAAAACTGAAAAGTGACATTTTGAAGTGCATTGAAGACTATGGTGAAAAGACAAATATCCTGAAATAAAACCCAGAAAGAAGGCTTCCAGGAAAATGTGCTCTTATGTGTGCATTCATTTCAGAGAGTTAATGTTTACACTACGTTGCTCCATTTGGAAACTCTCTTTGAAGAATCACTGAAGGGATATTAAATGGCGCCCGGAGGCTTGTGGTGAGAAAGGAAATGTCTTCCATTGAAAACTGGACAAAATCTTTTGGAGTAACTGCTTTGTAATGTGTGTACGCATCTCAACAAATTAAATCACTCTTTGGATGGAGCAGTTTGAAGTCACTGATTCTGTGGAATCTGAAAAAGGACATTTGGGAACGCCCCAAAGAATATTATGAAAAAGAAATACCTTTGGATAAAAAACTGAAGAAAACTCTCTGTAACACTGCTGTTTGTCAAGTGAATTCCACTTAAGATTCGGTTTTCATTTAGCAGTATTCTAAAACTGTTTTTCCTTAGTCTGTGAAGTGATATGCTGGAACACTCTGAGGCTTTTGGTGAAAAAGGATACATCTTCAGATACATACCAGAGAGAAGATTTTCGACGAGCTGCTTTGTGACATATATATTCCACTCACAGGGTTATCCTTTTTTTCTCCTAGAAGATTGGAAAATCCCATTTGGAGAAAAAACTACAAGGGGACATTCGGGAATACAAGGACGGCTATAGTGAAAAAGGAAATATCATCAGACAAAAAGTGGAAGAGAAGCTTTCTGTGAAGCTGCTTTGTGATAGATATGTCTATTCACTTCACATGGATAAAATTTTCTTTCTATTACGAAGTTTTGAAAGTCTGCCATGGACAGATTCACGAAGGGACATTCGGCAGGATATTCAGGCGTATGGTGAAAATGGAGTTATCTTCAGATAAAAAGTGGAGAGAAGCTGTCTGAGAAAGTGCTTTGAGATGTGTGCATTCCACTCAGGGATTTATACCTCTTTTCTCATAAGGCAGTGTTTGAACACTGTTCCTGTAAAACTGAAAAAGTGACATTTTGCTGCACATTGAAGACTATGGCATAAAGTGAAATATCCTGAAATAAAACCCAGAAAGAAGGATTCCAAAAAACTGCACTCTGACGTGTGCACTCATTTCAGAGATTATAGTTTACACTACATTGCCCCGTTTGGAAACTCTATCTTCGAAGAATCTGTGAAGGGATATTAAGTGGCAGCCGGAGGCTTGTGGTGAGAAAGGAAACGCCTTCCGATGAAAACTGGACAGAATCTTTCAGAGTAACTGCTTTGTAAAGTGTGTACGCATCTCATAGAATTAAATCATTCTTTGGGTTGAGCAGTTTCAACTCACTTTTTCTGTGAAAACTAAGAAAGAACATTTGGGAACGCTCTTAATAATATGCTGAAAAAGAAATACCCTCCAATAAAAAGCAGAAGAAAACTTTCTGTGAAACTGCTCTTTGTCACGTGAAGTCCACTCACACAGGTAAGCTTCAGTTTTCATTGAACAGTATTCTAACACTGTTTTTGTTTAGTCTATGAAGTGATATGCTGTAGTGCTCTGAGGCTTTCAGTGGAAAACAACTTCAAATACATATCGGAGGGAAGATGTCCGAGGAGCTCTTTTGTGACACGTGCATTCCACTCACAGGGGTATCCTTTTTTTCTCCTAGAAGATTGAGGAATCTCGTTTGGAGAAAGAGCTACAAAAGGATATTCGGGAATACAGGCACTACTATGGTGAAAAAGGAAATATCATTAGACAAAACCTGGAAAGAAGCTTTCTGAAACCGCATTGTGGTATATATGTCTATTCAACCATCATGGATAAAACTTATTTCTATTATGCAGTTTTGAAACCACGTAATGGATGGAAACGAGAATGGCCATTATGGAGCACATTCAGGCCTGTGGCGAAATAGGAGATATCTTCACATAAAAACTGGAGAGAAGCTTTCTGAGAAACTGATTTGTAATGTGTGCATTCCACTAAGGGAAATATACCTCTTTTCTCACAAGGCACTTTTTGAACACTGTTCCTGTCAAACTGAAAAAGAGATATTTTGGAGCGAATCGAAGAATTTGGCATAATGTGAAATATCCTGAATTAATACCAGGAAAGAAGCATTCTAAGAAACTCCTCTCTGACGTGTGCATTTGTTTCAGAGAGTTAAAGCTTACACGACATTGCCCAGTTTGGAAGCTCTGTCTTTGAGGAATTTGTGAAGCGATACTAAGTGCTTCCCCTTGGCTTGTGGTGAGAAAGGAAATGTCTTCCGATAAAAATTGAAGAGAATATTTCAGAGCAACTGCTTTGTGATGTGTGTAATCATCTCATAGCCTTAAATCATTGTTTTAATTGAGCAGTTTGATATCTCTGTTTCTGTGTAACCTAAGCAGAGACATTTGGGAATGCTCTCAAGAATATGTGAAAAAGAAACACCCTCCAACAAAAAAGAAAAGAAAACACTCTGTGATACCACACTGGGTCGCATGAATTCCACCCGAATATGTTCAGCTTCTGTTTTCATTGAGCAGTATTTCCACCTTGGAAAATCTGTCTTTGAGGAAATTGTGAAGGGATATTAAATGACACCCAGAGGCTTGTGGTGAGAAAGGAAAGGTCTTCTGATGAAAACTGGAGAGAAACTTTCTGAGCAACTGCTTAGTGATGGATGTATTCACCTCATTGAGGTAAATCATTCTTTGGATTGAGCAGTTATAAATCACTGTTTCTGTGATACCTGAGAAAGGACATTTGGGAGCACTCTTAATAATATGGTGAAAAAGAAATACCATCTGATAAACGCCAGAAGGAAGCTGTCTGTGAAACTTCTCTAGGCCGCTTCCATTCCACTTGTACAGTTCAGCTTCTGTTTTCATTGAACAGTATTCTTACAATGTTTTAGTTTAATCAGCTAAGGGATACTCGGGAGCGATTTGAGGCTTCTGGTGAAAACGGAAATATCTTCAGATAGATACTGGAGGGAGATTTCTGAGGAGCAGCCTTGTCACGTGTGCATTCTACTCACAGAGATATACTTTTCTTCTCATAGAGGAATGGGAAATCCCGTTTGGAGAAAAAGTGACCAGGGGACGTTCAGGATTATAGGAAAGGCTATGGTGTAAAAGGAACTATCCTCAGACAAATATTGGAAAGAATCTTTCTGTGAAACTGCTTTGTGATAGATATGTCTATTCATTTCACATGGATAAAACTTTCTTTCTATTATGCAGTTTTGAAACAGTGCCATGGATGGATTCCCGAAGGGACTTTCGGCAGGAAATTCAGGCCTACGGTGAAATGGGAGTTATCCTCAGATACAAACTGGAGAGAAGCTGTCTCAGAAAGTGCTTTGAGATGTGTGCATTCCACTCAGGGATTTATACCTCTTTTCTCATAAGGCAGTGTTTGAAAACTGTTCCTGTAAAACTGAAAAAGTGACATTTGCAGCCCATTGAAGACTATGGCGAAAAGTGAAATATCCTGAAATAAAATGCAGAAATAAGGATTCCAAGAAACTGCACCCTGAGGTGTGTATTCATTTCAGAGAGTTAAAGTTTACACTATGTTGCCCCGTATGGAAACTTTGTCTTTGAAAAATCTGTGAAGGGATATTAAGTGCCGCCCGGAGTCTTGTGGTGAGAAATGAAACACCTTCCGATGAAAACTGGACAGAATCTTTTGGAGCAACTGCTTTGTAATGTGTCTATGCATTTCAAAGAATTAACTCATTCTTTGGATTGAGCAGTTTGATCTCACTATATCTGTGGAACCCGAGAAAGGACATTTGGGAATGCGTTTAAGAATATGCTGAAAAAGAAATACCCTCTGATAAAAAACAGAAGAAAACTTCCTGTGAAACTGATCTTTGTCATGTGAAGTCCACTCGTACAGTTAAGCTTCGGTTTTCATTGGGTAGTATTCTAACACTGTTTTTGTTTCCTCTGTGAAGTGATATGCTGGAATGTTCTCAGGCTTTCATTGAAAAAGGAAACATCTTCAGATACATATCGGAGAGAAGATTTCCGAGGAGCGGCTTTGTGCCATGTGCATTCCACTCACAGGGTTATACTTCTTTTCTCCTAGAAGATTGGGGAATCTCATTTGGAGAAAAAGCTACAAGGGGACATTTGAGAACATATAGACTGCTATGGAGGAAAAGGAAATATCATCAGACTAAAATTGGAAAGAAGCTTTCTGTGAAACTGCATTGTGGTAGATATATCTATTCACCTCCCATAGATAAAACTTTTTTCTATTGCACAGTTTTGAAACTACGTAATGGATGGAAAAGTGAAGGGCCCTTAAGGAGCACATTCAGGCCTGTGGGGAAATAGGAGATAACTTCACATAAAAACTATAGAGAAGACCTTTGAGAAATTGCTTTGTGATGTGTGCATTCCACACAGGGAATTATACCTCTTTTCTCATAAGGCAGCTTTTGAACACTGTTCCTGGAAAACTGAAAAAGTGATAATATGCAGCGAATTAAAGACTTTGGCAAAATGTGAAATATCCTGAATTTAAATCAGGAAAGGAGCACTCTAAGAAACTCCTCTCTGACGTGCGCATTCATTACACAGAGATAAAGGTAACACTATGGTGGCCATTTTGGAGGCTCTGTCTTTGAGGAATTTGTGAAGGGATATTAAGTGTTTCCCGTGGACTTGTGGTGAGAAAGGAAACGTCTTCTGATGAAAACTGCACAGAAGTTTTCAGAGCAACTGCTTTGTGATGCATGTAATCGTCTCATAGAGTTAAATCGTTCCTTGGCTTGAGCAGTTTGCAACTCTGTTTCTGTGGAACCTGAGCGGAGACATTAGGGAACACCCTCAAGAATATGTGAAAAAGAAACACCTTCAAATAAAAAGAGAAGAAAACACTCTGTGATACTGCTCTAGGTCACGTGAATATAACTAACACAGTTAAGTTTCTGTTTTCATTGAACAGTGTTCTAACACTCTTTTAAGTGAGTCAGCTAAGGGATACTCGGGAGCACTTTGAGGCTTACAGTGAAAACGAAAATATCTTCAGACAGAAACTGGAGAGATGATATCTGAGGAGATGTTTTGTGACGTGTGAATTCCACTCATAGAGTTATAATTTTCTTCTCATAGAGTATTGCAGAATCCCGTTTGGAGAAAACACTACCAGGGGACATTTGAGAGTATATGGACGGCTATGGTGAAAGAGGAAATATACTCAGACAAATACTGGAAAGAAGCTTTCTGTGACACTGCTATCTGATAGATATGTCTATTCATCTCACATAGAGAAAATTTTCTTTGTATTATGCAGTTTTGAAACTGCGTCATGGATAGATTTGCGAAGGGACATTTAGGAGCACATTCAGGCATACGGTGTAAAAGAAGATATCAGACAAAAACTGAGAGAAACTTTCTGAGAAACTGCTTTGTGGTGTGTGCGTTCCACTGAGGGAGTTATAGCTCTTTCATCATAAGGCAGTGTTTGAACAAGGTTCTTCTGGAAGTGAAAAAGTGATATTTTGCGACATGTTGAAAACTATCGTGAAAAGTGAAATATCCTGAAATAAATCCCAGAAAAAAACGTTCCATGACAATGCTCTCTAACGTATGCATTCATTTCAGAGAGTTAAAGCCTGCATTACATTGCCCAGTTTGGAAGTTCTGTCTTTGAGGAATCTTTGATGTGTTATTAAGAGGTGCCCCTGGGCTTGTGGTGAGTTTGGAAATGACTTCCTATACAAACTGGAGAGAAGCTTGCGAACCAACTGCTTTGTGATGTTTGTATTTATCTCGAAGAGTTACATCATTCTTTGGGTTGAGCAGTTTGAAATCACTGTTTCTGTGGAACCTGAGAAAGAACATTTGGGAACGCCCCCAGGAATATGCCCTAAAAGAAATATCCTCCGTTGGAAATCAGAAGGAAACCTTCTGAGAAACTGCTCCAGGTCATATCAAGTCCACTCCCACAGTTAAGCTTCCATTTTCATTGAGCAATATCATATCACTGTTTTACGTGAGCCAGCTAAGGGATAAGTGGGAGCGCTTTGAGGCTAACGGTGAAAACGGAAATATCTTCAGATAGATCCTCGAGACAAGATTGCTAAAGAAATGCTTTGTGACGTATGCATTTCCCACATAGAGTTAAACCTCTCTTCTCATAGGGTTTTAAGGAATCCCGCTGTTAGTAATAGTTACCAGGGACCTTCAAGAGTATATTTACTGCTATAGTTTAAAAGGAAATATCCTCAGACAAAAACTGGAAAGAAACTTTCTGTGAAACTGCTTTGTGACAGCTATGTCTATGCATCTCATATAGATGGAACTGATTTTCTATTACACAATTTTGAAAATGCATCATGAACGGATTCACGAAAGGACATTCGGGAGCACATAGAGGCTGTTGGAGAAACAGGAGATATCTTCATATAACAATTGGAGAAAAACTTTCTGAGAAACTGCTTTGTGATGTCTGCATTCCACCCAGGGAGATATACCTCTTTTCTCACAAGGCAGTGTATGAACACTGTTCCTGTAAAATTGAAAAAGGGATACTTTTCAGCATATTGAAGACTCTGTTGAAAAATGAAATATCCGGAAATAAAACACAGAAAAAAGCGTTCCAGGAAACTGCTCTCTGCAGTTGATATGACCTGGAGCGCTTACTCAGAAGGTTTCCTTCTGGGGGCGTCCCCAAATGTTCTTTCTGACACTGTGTGACTGACACTAAGTTGCACAGTTTGGAAACTCTGTCTTTGAGGAAATTGTGAAGGAATATTAAGTGACACCCCGAGGCTTCTGGTGAGAAAGGAAACGTCTTCCGATGAAAACAGGAGAGAAACTTTCGGAGCAACTGCTTTGTAAAGTGTGTATTCCTCTCATAGCGTGAAATCGTTCTTTGGATTGAGCAGTTTTAAATCGCTGTTTCTGTGATACCAGAGAAAGGACGTTTGGGAACGCTCTTAATAACATGCTGAAAAGGAAATATCATCCGATAAAAGTCAGAAGGAAACTGACTGTGAAACTTCTGTAGGTCGCTTGAATTCCACTCACACAGTAAAACTTCTGTTTTCATTGAGCACTATTCTAACAGTGTTTTAGGTTAATCAGTTAAGGTCTACTCTGGATTGATTTGAGGCTTCCGGTGAAAATGGAAATATCTTTAGATAGATACTGGAGGAATTTTTCCAAGGAGCGGCCATGTGATGTGTGCATTTTACTCACGGAGATATACTTTTCTTCTCATAGAGCAGTGGGAATTCCGTTTGGAGAAAAAACATCCAGGGGACATTCGGGAGTATATGAAAGGCTATGCTGAAAAAGGAAATATCCTCAGACCAAAACGGGAAAGAAGCTTTCTATGAAACTGCTTTGTGATAGATATGTCTATTCATTTCACATGGATAAAACTTTCTTTCTATTGCACAGTTTTGAAACTGCGTCATGGACGGATTCGCAAAGTGACGTTCAGCAGGACTTTCAGGTGTACTGTGAAAACGGAGTTATCTTCAGATAAAAACTGGAGAGAATCTGTCTGAGAAAGTGCTTTGTGATGTGTGCATTCCACTCAGGGATTTATGCCTGTTTTCTCATAAGGCAGTGTTTGAACACTGTTTCTGTAAAACTGAAAAAGTGATATTATGCAGTGAATTGAAGACTACGGTGAAAAGTCAAATATCCTGAAATAAAACTCAGAAAGAAGGATTCCAAGAAACCGCATTCTGACGTGCGCATTTATTTCAGAAAGTTTATGTTTACAATTCGTTGCCCCGTTTGAAAACTCTGTCTTTGAAGAATCTGTGAAGGGATATTAAGTGGCGCCCGGGTTCTTGTGGTGAGAAAGGAAACGCCTTTCTATGAAAACTGGACAGAATCCTTCTGAGTAACTGCATTGTAATGTGTGTACGCATCTCAAAAAATTAAATCGTTCTTTGGAATGAACAGTTTGAAGTCGCTGTTTCTGTGGAACCTGAGAAAGGACATTTGGAAACGCTCTTAAGAATATGCTGAAAAAGAAATGCCCTCTGATAAAAAACAGAAGAAAACTTTCTGTGAAACTGCTCTTTGTCAGGTGAAGTCCACTCACACAGTTAAGCTTCGGTTTTCATTAAGCAGTATTCTAACACTGTTCTTGTTTAGTCTGTGAAGTCATATACTGGAAAGCTCTGAGACTTTCGGTGAAAAAGGAAACATCTTCAGATTCATAACGGAGAGAAGATTTCTGAGGAGCTGCTTTGTGACATGTGCATTCCACTCACAGGGTTATACCTCTATTCTCTAAGCAGATTGGGGAATCCCATTTGGAGGAAAAGCTACAAGGGGACATTCGAAAATATATGGACTGCTATGGTGAAAAAGAAAATATCATCAGACAAAAAGTGCAAAGAAGCTTTCTGTGAAACTGCATTGCGGTAAATATGTCTACTGATCTCCCATAGAAAAAGCTTTTTGCTATTATGCAGTTTTGAAACTGCGTAAAGGACAGAAACACCAAGGGACATTAGGGAGCACATTCAGGCCTGTGGGGAAGATATCTTCACATAAAAACTGGAGTAAAGCTTCCTGAGAAACTGCTTTGTGATGTGCACATTCCACTCAGGGAATTATACCTCTTTTATCATAAGGCACTTTTTGGACACTGTTCTTGTAAAACTGAAAAAGGGATATTTTGCAGCAAATTGAAAAATTTGGTGAAAAGTGAAATATCCTGAATTAAAACCAGAAAGAAAGCGTTCTAAGAAACTCCTCTCTGACGTGTGCATTCGTTTCAGAGAGTTAAACCTTACACTACGTTGCCCATTTTGGAAGCTCTGTCTTTGAGGAATTTGTGAAGGGATATAAAGTGCTTTCCCTGGGCTTAAGGTGAGAAAGGAAACGTCTTCTAATGAAAATTGCAGAGACTCATTCAGAGCAACTGATTTGTGATTTGTGTAATCATCTCATAGCCTTAAATCATTGTTTGGATTGAGCAGTTTGATATCTCTGTTTCTGTGGAACCTGAGCAGAGACATTTGGGAACGCAATCAAGAATATGTTAAAAAGAAATACCCAGGGGAGAGGAGCAAGATGGCCGAATAGGAACAGCTCCAGTCTCCAAATACCACTGTGAGCGACACAGAAGACCGGTGATTTCTGCATTTTCAACTGAGGTACTGGGGTCATCTCACTAGGGAGTGCTGGAAAATCGGTGCTGGTCAGCTGCTGCAGGCCGACCAGCAAGAGCTCAAGCAGGGCGAGGCATCACCTCACCTGGGAAGCGCAAGGGGGAAGGGAATCCCTTTTCCTAGCCAGGACAACTAAGACGCATAACACCTGGAAAATTGGGTATCTCCCACCACAATACTGTGCTTTAAGCAAACGGGCACACAAGAAGACTATATCCCACACCTGGCCGGGAAGGTGCCACGGCCATGGAGCCTCCCTCATTGCTAACACAGCAGTCTGTGATCTAACCACAAGACAGCAGCGAGGCTGGGGGAGGGGCACCCACCATTGCTGAGGCTTAAGTAGGTAAATAAAGCCGCTGGGAAGCTCAAACTGGGTCGAGCTCACAGCAGCTCAAGGAAACTGACCTGTCTCTGTAGACTCCACCTCTGGGTACAGGGCACAGCTAAAGAACAACAACAAAAAAGTAGCAGAAACCTATGCAGACGCAAACTACTCTGTCTGACACCTTTGAAGAGAGCAGTGGATCTCCCCACATGGAGGTTGAGATCTGAGAAGGGACAGACTGCCTGCTCAAGTGGGTCCCTGACCCATGAGTAGCCGAACTGGGAGACATCCCCCACTAGGGGCAGTCTGACACCCCACACCTCAAAGGGTGGAGTACACCCCTGAGAGGAAGCTTCCAAAGTAAGAATCAGACAGGAACACTCGCTGTTCAGCAACATTCTATCTTCTGCAACCTCTGCTGCTGATACCCAGGCAAACAGGGTCTGGATTGGACCTCAAGCAATTTTCAACAGACTTGCAGCTGAGGGTCCTGACAGTTAGAAGGAAAACTATCAAATTAGAAGGACACCTATACCAAAACCCCATCAGTACGTCAACATCATCAAAGACCAGAGGCAGATAAAACCACAAAGATGGGGAAAAATGCATGGTAGAATAGCTGGAAATTCAAAAAATAAGAGTGCATCTCCCCCTACAAAGGAGTGCAGCTCATCGCCAGCACCAGATCGAAGCTGTTCAGAGAATGACTTTGACGAGATGAGAGAAAAAGTCTTCAGTCCATCAAACTTATCAGAGCTACAGGAGGAATTACATACCCAGCTCAAAGAAATGAAAAATCTTGAAAAAAGAGTGGAAGAATTGACAGCTAAAATAAATAATGCAAAGAAGATCATAAACGAAATGACAGAGATGAAAACCATGACACAAGAAATACGTGACAGATTCACAAGCTTCAGTAACCGACTTGATCAACTGGAATAAAGAGTGTCAGCGATTGAGGATCAAATGAATGAAAAGAAGTGAGAAGAGAAACCAACAGAAAAAAGAAGAAAAAGAAATGAACAAAGCCTGCAAGAAGTATGGGATTATGTCAAAAGACCAAATCTACGTCTGATCGGGGTGCCTGAAAGTGAGGGGGAAAATGGAACCAAGTTGGAAAACACTCTTCAGGATATCATCCAGGAGAATTTCCCCAACCTAGTAGGGCAGGCCAACATTCAAATTCAGGAAATACAGAGAATGCCACAAAGGTACTCCTCGAGAAGAGCAACTCCAAGACACATAATTGCCAGAATCACCAAAGTTGAAATGAGGGAAAAAATCTTAAGTGCAGCCGGAGAGAAAGGACGGGTTACCCACAAAGGGAAGCCCATCAGAAGAACAGCAGATCTCTCGGCAGAAACTCTACAAGCCAGAAGAGAGTGGGGGCCAATATTCAACATTCTTAAAGAAAAGAATTTTCAACCCAGAATTTCATATCCAGCCAAACTAAGTTTCATAAGTGAAGGAGAAATAAAATCCTTCACAGATAAGCAAATGCTTAGAAATTTTGTCACCACTAGGTCTGCCTTACAAGAGACCCTAAAGGAGTCCCTTAACATGGAAAGGAAAAACCGGTACCAGCCATTGCAAAAACATGCCAAAATGTCAAGTCCATCGAGGCTAGGAAGAAACTGCATCAAATAACGAGCAAAATAACCAGTTTATATCATAATGGAAGGATCAAGTTCACACAATACAATATTAACCTTAAATGTAAAGGGACTAAATGCTCCAATTAAAAGACACAGACTGGCAAACTGGTTAAAGAATCAACACCCATCAGTCTGCTGTATTCAGGAGACCCATCTCACATGCAGAGACATACATAGGCTCAAAATAAAGGGATGTAAGAAGATCTACCAAGCAAATGGAGAACAAAAAAAA
>NW_022321649.1:0-2948 GCF_002776525.5 Piliocolobus tephrosceles | reverse complement strand
TATTGCTGTCTCCAGATTCCCAAATTTCGCCTTTCAGAATTACTTTTGTCACCACTTCTCTACCAACTAATAACATTTTATCTATATAAATTATTGAATTAATGACTCAGGATTCACCTCCTGTGAATTGTGTGGTATTTAATTTTTTTCCAGCAGGTAAGAGTAGAATAAAGAGAATTTAATAAGTTACGTGCAGTCACAAAATGAGTCATTAGAATCAGAGACAGAATTTGGACACTGAAGACACAAGTCCTGCTTCTCAGTACTCTTCTTGGCTGCATAATAATTTAACCTTCATGCAAAACAGCTGAATCATACTGTCCTCTTCTGTGTCATGCTCCCTGTTGAGACAGGATTCGCTGCCTTGGCTGCTTCTTTGTAATTCTTTTGTCTTTCTGTCTCTTTGTCTGTCTGGTGTATGTGTTTATCTAAATAATTTTTTAAAGTTTACAAATATTTCAGGAACTCTCTTACATGATGGTTGAATGCTGATCTTTTCAAAGGAGTTGAAATGATCCCATCTTAAATAGCAAAGTACTACAATATTATTCTTGCCTAGAAGCTGCCCATGTGCATTAATTAACTTAAGCTCATTGTGGGTGCTTTTTAACCTTAGGTTACTTGAGCTGAAGAGACTTTTCTTGAAAGAAAGCTTGGCAAGAAGAATTGGAGTAGCACTTACTGGAACCTTCAGTAAGTGCAGAAAGGTAGGGAAGGAATAACTGAATTAGAAAAAAAACCCGTACCCAAATGTGCCAAACCAAGATTCAATTAATTCAAAAGTTTACTTGGAGGTATATTTCTGGATCTCAATTTCTATTTGTTACAGTTCCATGAAAAGTATTAACTATCAGTGTACGCCCTTATCACTCAGGAAGCAAATGGAATGACTGGCTTTTAGAAGGTGAGATCAGAGAGAACATTCAAGGTAAGAGTCAAGAAATAAAATGCATTAGCATACAGCTAATGAAATGATGTGAAATAGGACATCTAGGAAGAGAGGTGGTCAGCTGTGAAGAGGTGGATTGGAAGTCAGAGGGCCTCATTGTTCCCATGACAATGAACACGAGGTGGTCATGGATACCAGGTCAGGTCAGGCTTCATTGTAAAGCTTTAGTTAGATGATGGATGGGAAAGAATCATAAGCTCTATGCGTATATGGCATTTCTTCCCCCTCAAATATTACCTTGTACGGGTGTGTTACCAGTCAATGTCTTGTAAGTTAGGCAAGTTGGCCACTGCCATGGGTTCTCACCAGGTTGAGTTACCAGGCAGAATATAGGATGCCCAGTTAAGTTTGAGTTTTAGACAAGTAACGAATAATTTTTCAGTCTAACTATGCTCTAAATTATTCATTGTTTATCTGGAATTCAAATGTAACCAGACATTCTAAATTTTATTTGCTGTCTAGCATTGTTACCACCAGAGAAAATATATTTGGTTAAGAGCTGGCTGTCAGCATTGCATCTCGGAAACCTGATGTGGGCAGAGACAGTTAGCCAAGTCATTCATTATTTGTTAGAAATAGAGTTGTCAAGGGAACAGATATCCATATCATGTTATCTGTTAAATATGAAGCCATTTTAAACACCCAGTGGTTTCTTGACAAGCAACTTCTTCCCTACTATAGGCATGCCAAGGCAAGGAATTGGCAGTGTTTAGCTGCCTGAGACAGGCACTGCCAACATTTGCTTCTATAATTCTCCTTTTTGTCAGTCTTCATGGATGATTAACCCACCAACCATCTTCTGACTGATACATCATATTTTAGATTTAAAATTACCATGTAATTGAGTACAACTCATTTTTGCCCACCTTATAACAACTCTGTCTCTTAAATTTGATCCTCCACAGCCCTGTTATATCCTAACTTTAAGGTTTAACCTTTTATTTTAATCTCATTTTGTATTATTTAATTTCCATGAAAGCAATCTTCCCATGGTGCATATACTTGAAACAGGTACCAGTTATATGAAAAAAAAAGACACACCAAAACAGAAGGAAACCTTTTCAGAGGTTCAAGTAAAATACAAGTTAAAAAAAAAAAATAGGCATTTTGAGAATTTAAGATCATTTTTTTTTTTTTTTTTCTGCCTTACTTACTTCAAAGAAGTAAAGGAAGACACAGTTCTACTCCTTGAATAAATAGTGTGCATCAGAAACCCTACAACCTGATCTCAAACTCAGGAAACAGGTAAAGCCATAAGCAAGAAGATGATTAAGAGTTTCTTTAGAAGTGCTGCCAAGACAGATCTCTGCAGTCAAAGTGGAATCATTAGTGGTCTCTCAATCTCAAAGTCTTCAAAGAAAGTAGGAACAGTGGGCTTATTAGGTAATTCTCTCTATAGAAGGGAAGGTGTTTGTTTTTTCTCTATATTCTTGATAGGCAATTGTACTTAATGGACAAATTTATCCAATAGGCAAAAACTATCTCATTGTAAACCCTGAGTGTGCCTCACGGGCTAGTTCAGCCAAGTTTTGTGAGATTACCAAAAACTTATTCATCCACGTAGTAAAGCAGATTTTTACAATTGAGACTTGGATTTTTAATCAGAGTAAGGTGCTTTTCATTGAATGCTCTTATATAACTTTTGGAAATCTATACAAATAGTGCAATATTTAGAAAATAATAATGTTATGACAGAAATTATAATCATATATGGCTGTTTTTCTACTTTCACGTGATTTCTGCATCCCCAATTAATTGTTTTTTTCAAAAAAAGTTTCTCAATTGTTCTCAAATGATAGTACAGATTCACAAAATGTTGTGAGAAAATGAAAAATAAGAACTACTTAGAAAAAAATTTTAATTCAAAATAAATAATAGTTGAAAGTCAATAAGTTTTAAATTATAAGGATTCTTAAAATGTATCCTCAGTGGACTAGAGCAATAGACATCAGCTATATAGAGGCTACATTTCCCTCTCAAAGGTTTAGACAACTCAGAA
>NW_022321648.1:0-2948 GCF_002776525.5 Piliocolobus tephrosceles | reverse complement strand
TTCTGAGTTGTCTAAACCTTTGAGAGGGAAATGTAGCCTCTATATAGCTGATGTCTATTGCTCTAGTCCACTGAGGATACATTTTAAGAATCCTTATAATTTAAAACTTATTGACTTTCAACTATTATTTATTTTGAATTAAAATTTTTTTCTAAGTAGTTCTTATTTTTCATTTTCTCACAACATTTTGTGAATCTGTACTATCATTTGAGAACAATTGAGAAACTTTTTTTGAAAAAAACAATTAATTGGGGATGCAGAAATCACGTGAAAGTAGAAAAACAGCCATATATGATTATAATTTCTGTCATAACATTATTATTTTCTAAATATTGCACTATTTGTATAGATTTCCAAAAGTTATATAAGAGCATTCAATGAAAAGCACCTTACTCTGATTAAAAATCCAAGTCTCAATTGTAAAAATCTGCTTTACTACGTGGATGAATAAGTTTTTGGTAATCTCACAAAACTTGGCTGAACTAGCCCGTGAGGCACACTCAGGGTTTACAATGAGATAGTTTTTGCCTATTGGATAAATTTGTCCATTAAGTACAATTGCCTATCAAGAATATAGAGAAAAAACAAACACCTTCCCTTCTATAGAGAGAATTACCTAATAAGCCCACTGTTCCTACTTTCTTTGAAGACTTTGAGATTGAGAGACCACTAATGATTCCACTTTGACTGCAGAGATCTGTCTTGGCAGCACTTCTAAAGAAACTCTTAATCATCTTCTTGCTTATGGCTTTACCTGTTTCCTGAGTTTGAGATCAGGTTGTAGGGTTTCTGATGCACACTATTTATTCAAGGAGTAGAACTGTGTCTTCCTTTACTTCTTTGAAGTAAGTAAGGCAGAAAAAAAAAAAAAAAAATGATCTTAAATTCTCAAAATGCCTATTTTTTTTTTTTAACTTGTATTTTACTTGAACCTCTGAAAAGGTTTCCTTCTGTTTTGGTGTGTCTTTTTTTTTCATATAACTGGTACCTGTTTCAAGTATATGCACCATGGGAAGATTGCTTTCATGGAAATTAAATAATACAAAATGAGATTAAAATAAAAGGTTAAACCTTAAAGTTAGGATATAACAGGGCTGTGGAGGATCAAATTTAAGAGACAGAGTTGTTATAAGGTGGGCAAAAATGAGTTGTACTCAATTACATGGTAATTTTAAATCTAAAATATGATGTATCAGTCAGAAGATGGTTGGTGGGTTAATCATCCATGAAGACTGACAAAAAGGAGAATTATAGAAGCAAATGTTGGCAGTGCCTGTCTCAGGCAGCTAAACACTGCCAATTCCTTGCCTTGGCATGCCTATAGTAGGGAAGAAGTTGCTTGTCAAGAAACCACTGGGTGTTTAAAATGGCTTCATATTTAACAGATAACATGATATGGATATCTGTTCCCTTGACAACTCTATTTCTAACAAATAATGAATGACTTGGCTAACTGTCTCTGCCCACATCAGGTTTCCGAGATGCAATGCTGACAGCCAGCTCTTAACCAAATATATTTTCTCTGGTGGTAACAATGCTAGACAGCAAATAAAATTTAGAATGTCTGGTTACATTTGAATTCCAGATAAACAATGAATAATTTAGAGCATAGTTAGACTGAAAAATTATTCGTTACTTGTCTAAAACTCAAACTTAACTGGGCATCCTATATTCTGCCTGGTAACTCAACCTGGTGAGAACCCATGGCAGTGGCCAACTTGCCTAACTTACAAGACATTGACTGGTAACACACCCGTACAAGGTAATATTTGAGGGGGAAGAAATGCCATATACGCATAGAGCTTATGATTCTTTCCCATCCATCATCTAACTAAAGCTTTACAATGAAGCCTGACCTGACCTGGTATCCATGACCACCTCGTGTTCATTGTCATGGGAACAATGAGGCCCTCTGACTTCCAATCCACCTCTTCACAGCTGACCACCTCTCTTCCTAGATGTCCTATTTCACATCATTTCATTAGCTGTATGCTAATGCATTTTATTTCTTGACTCTTACCTTGAATGTTCTCTCTGATCTCACCTTCTAAAAGCCAGTCATTCCATTTGCTTCCTGAGTGATAAGGGCGTACACTGATAGTTAATACTTTTCATGGAACTGTAACAAATAGAAATTGAGATCCAGAAATATACCTCCAAGTAAACTTTTGAATTAATTGAATCTTGGTTTGGCACATTTGGGTACGGGTTTTTTTTCTAATTCAGTTATTCCTTCCCTACCTTTCTGCACTTACTGAAGGTTCCAGTAAGTGCTACTCCAATTCTTCTTGCCAAGCTTTCTTTCAAGAAAAGTCTCTTCAGCTCAAGTAACCTAAGGTTAAAAAGCACCCACAATGAGCTTAAGTTAATTAATGCACATGGGCAGCTTCTAGGCAAGAATAATATTGTAGTACTTTGCTATTTAAGATGGGATCATTTCAACTCCTTTGAAAAGATCAGCATTCAACCATCATGTAAGAGAGTTCCTGAAATATTTGTAAACTTTAAAAAATTATTTAGATAAACACATACACCAGACAGACAAAGAGACAGAAAGACAAAAGAATTACAAAGAAGCAGCCAAGGCAGCGAATCCTGTCTCAACAGGGAGCATGACACAGAAGAGGACAGTATGATTCAGCTGTTTTGCATGAAGGTTAAATTATTATGCAGCCAAGAAGAGTACTGAGAAGCAGGACTTGTGTCTTCAGTGTCCAAATTCTGTCTCTGATTCTAATGACTCATTTTGTGACTGCACGTAACTTATTAAATTCTCTTTATTCTACTCTTACCTGCTGGAAAAAAATTAAATACCACACAATTCACAGGAGGTGAATCCTGAGTCATTAATTCAATAATTTATATAGATAAAATGTTATTAGTTGGTAGAGAAGTGGTGACAAAAGTAATTCTGAAAGGCGAAATTTGGGAATCTGGAGACAGCAATA
>NW_022321647.1:2349-3015 GCF_002776525.5 Piliocolobus tephrosceles | reverse complement strand
GCAGTTTTGCTCCTACCCTTGCCTGGTCGCTGGTTCTTTTGTGCCCGAGCGGCTGGTCTTAGAAAAACAAATCAGTTGGTGCTGAAGACCCGGGAGGAGACCCCTCCTCAGGCCTCTAGGGGTTGAGGAACCTCCTCCTGCTCCCACGCCGCAGACGGACCAGGACCTGAGACCCACTTCCCTCACTCTCATGGCCTCTCTGGGGTAAGTGCCCTTGTCTCCTCTTTACCTCCCTTGGCCAGAAATCCTGCGCGGGTCCGAGGTCCATTTCGAGCCACCATGTGGCTCAGAGACCCGTTCAGGACAGAGACGTCCGCCTGAAGGTACTCTCCACTTTGGCTCCATGAGCCTCCAGTCTGTCTCTGCTGGTTCCAAAGGACGCTTTGAAGCCAGGCAGAGATCCACTTCCATTTCCATTGTGCCCATTGTGTAAGTAAAGAGACCATCCTGGCTAACACAGTGAAACCCCGTCTCTACTAAAAATACAAAAAACTAGCCGGGCGAGGTGGCGGGCGCCTGTAGTCCCAGCTACTCGGGAGGCTGAGGCAGGAGAATGGCATAAACCCGGGAGGCGGAGCTTGCAGTGAGCTGAGATCCGGCCACTGCACTCCAGCCTGGGTGACAGAGCAAGACTCCGTCTCAAAAAAAAAAAAAAAAAAAAAAAAA
>NW_022321647.1:0-2249 GCF_002776525.5 Piliocolobus tephrosceles | reverse complement strand
AAAAAAAAAAAAAAAAAAAAAAAAAGAGGAAATAAACGGGAAACCCCCCCAGTCCAAATTTCCAAAGAGCACCCCCTTAGGGTGCCTCCTAGCCAATTTAAAAATCTTACAGCTTGAACAAGACCTTAGGAGGAAGCGGTTAATTTTCCTTTCCACTGTGGCGTGATCGACCTCAGCAATTTCTGCCAGCGGCTAGGCAAGTGGTCCGAAATTAATTTACATACAAGGCTTTTGGGCCTTAGGCTCTGGTCCCTATACTCCTTCTCTCCCCGCTCTCCCCAACCCCTCCCTTTCTGCCCAGACTCCTCCTCCTCCCCCCATCCAGACTCCTCCTTCCTCCTCCTTATCTACTAGTAATCCACTGGGTCCCGTGCCTCCTTCGGGGCCCCCAACAGGCTGTCTTGAGTCCCCTATCTCTGCCCACACCCTCCTACAGTGTTAGCACCTTTGCGAGAGGTAGCTGGGGTGGAGAGGGTAGTCAGAGTACATGTCCCTTTTTCATTGGCTGATCTTTCCAAAATTGAGAAGCGTTTAGGTGATTTCTCAGCTAATCCTACCATATACATAAAGGAATTTAGACACCTTTGTCAGGCCTATGACTTAACTTGGCATGACCTCCAGGTTATCCTAACCTCTACCCTAAACTGACTGAGGTTCTAATCCAGTATACCCGGTTAGATCCGGCCTCCCCCACAGGGGCCACCATTTTGGCATCTTATTTCATTTCTCAATCAGCTCCTGACATTCGTAAAAACTTCAAAAGGTAGAGGATGGTCCTCAGGCACCAATACAAGACCTAGTTAAATTAGCCTTTAAGGTCTATAGCTCCAGAGAGGAGACGGCAGGCTCACCTTGAACAGAAGGCACAGCTCCTAGCAGTGGCTTTACAGCCCAGTCGTAACCCCAGACCAGACAGCACACACCCCGCAGACTCCAAAGCTACAAAAGGAGCCTGCCTGCTATAAGTGCGGCAAGGCAGGACACTATGCCAACAGGTGTCCGCAAGGTCCCCGAGCCCCAACGCAGCCTTGCTATAAGTGCAAGGCATCAGGACATTAGGCCAGTGAATGTCCTAACCCTCGTCCACCAGCAACCCCCTGCCCTGCTTGCCAGCAGGGAGGAAACTGGAAGTCTGATTGCCCCACCCTGAGAACAGGTGCCGCGCCTCCACGTGACCCCCTTTCCCAGGATCCTGGGAGCTCCTTCCAGCTCCTACATCTGGACGATGACAACTGAAGGTGCCGAGACTCGGGGACCCCCATCACCCTCGCCGAGCCGCGGGTAACTCTCCTGGTAGCGGGTAAGACAATTAATTTTTTTAATCAACAGGGAGGCTACCTATTCTGTTTTGCCGTCCTTCTCTGGACCTAGCCTTCCATCCAATATCTCTGTAGTAGGAGTAAGTGGAAAGCCATCCACTCCACGAAAAACTCCACTCCTTAATTGCTGCCTGGCCAACAAGTACTTTGCGCACGCATTCCTCATTCCCAACTAAAAAGGGCCCCTACCGAAAGCAATCAGTGGAAATCAGTTTTTCCTTCCCCCACTCGCCTCAAACTTACTAAATTTTCTTAACTATCTCATACTCCCCAACCTTGCCGGGACCTTCCTTCTGGGTTTTGCCCATATTCCAACAAATGCTTCCATTCCTCATTCCTATACTAATACTGTGCCTTATTTTATTTTTCATCCGTGTGTCCAAATACCAACCATGGGCCCTGACCTTAACGACGCCCCTTAACAGCAGGAAGTAGCCAGACAGACCACGGCGCCCCTTTATCACTACTATCAATAAAAGGTTGGACTGTTTGGAGGAACGGAGGCAAGATGGTGCACTTCCGGGTTCTTCATTCCCCCTCCCAACTTTTCACGCACCCGCGAAAAATGCAGCCGGCGACCCGGGAAGGTGCAGACCAACTGGGCATGCGTCAGGTGACGTCAATCCGAAGAGACCAAGATTTACCTGGTCGCACCTGCAGAACGCCCCCGACAAGCCTGTGCCCCGCCTATTGCCCTCCTACCCCTAGAAAAGCCACTCTCGGCCAGGGTCCCACGCGGCCTTCTCACAGCCCCACTCCTGTCGGGATGTCTGGACTGTGGGAAGTCCGTCCGAGAGCCCCACCCATGGGGGGACTCTGCCGGCCTCCTTCGCCGGAGGCCAACAGACTTCTCCCCCACACCTTAGGTTACCAAAATAAATGTGCAGTTTTGCTCCTACCCTTGCCTGGTCGCTGGTTCTTTTGTGCCCG
>NW_022321646.1:766-3015 GCF_002776525.5 Piliocolobus tephrosceles | reverse complement strand
CGGGCACAAAAGAACCAGCGACCAGGCAAGGGTAGGAGCAAAACTGCACATTTATTTTGGTAACCTAAGGTGTGGGGGAGAAGTCTGTTGGCCTCCGGCGAAGGAGGCCGGCAGAGTCCCCCCATGGGTGGGGCTCTCGGACGGACTTCCCACAGTCCAGACATCCCGACAGGAGTGGGGCTGTGAGAAGGCCGCGTGGGACCCTGGCCGAGAGTGGCTTTTCTAGGGGTAGGAGGGCAATAGGCGGGGCACAGGCTTGTCGGGGGCGTTCTGCAGGTGCGACCAGGTAAATCTTGGTCTCTTCGGATTGACGTCACCTGACGCATGCCCAGTTGGTCTGCACCTTCCCGGGTCGCCGGCTGCATTTTTCGCGGGTGCGTGAAAAGTTGGGAGGGGGAATGAAGAACCCGGAAGTGCACCATCTTGCCTCCGTTCCTCCAAACAGTCCAACCTTTTATTGATAGTAGTGATAAAGGGGCGCCGTGGTCTGTCTGGCTACTTCCTGCTGTTAAGGGGCGTCGTTAAGGTCAGGGCCCATGGTTGGTATTTGGACACACGGATGAAAAATAAAATAAGGCACAGTATTAGTATAGGAATGAGGAATGGAAGCATTTGTTGGAATATGGGCAAAACCCAGAAGGAAGGTCCCGGCAAGGTTGGGGAGTATGAGATAGTTAAGAAAATTTAGTAAGTTTGAGGCGAGTGGGGGAAGGAAAAACTGATTTCCACTGATTGCTTTCGGTAGGGGCCCTTTTTAGTTGGGAATGAGGAATGCGTGCGCAAAGTACTTGTTGGCCAGGCAGCAATTAAGGAGTGGAGTTTTTCGTGGAGTGGATGGCTTTCCACTTACTCCTACTACAGAGATATTGGATGGAAGGCTAGGTCCAGAGAAGGACGGCAAAACAGAATAGGTAGCCTCCCTGTTGATTAAAAAAATTAATTGTCTTACCCGCTACCAGGAGAGTTACCCGCGGCTCGGCGAGGGTGATGGGGGTCCCCGAGTCTCGGCACCTTCAGTTGTCATCGTCCAGATGTAGGAGCTGGAAGGAGCTCCCAGGATCCTGGGAAAGGGGGTCACGTGGAGGCGCGGCACCTGTTCTCAGGGTGGGGCAATCAGACTTCCAGTTTCCTCCCTGCTGGCAAGCAGGGCAGGGGGTTGCTGGTGGACGAGGGTTAGGACATTCACTGGCCTAATGTCCTGATGCCTTGCACTTATAGCAAGGCTGCGTTGGGGCTCGGGGACCTTGCGGACACCTGTTGGCATAGTGTCCTGCCTTGCCGCACTTATAGCAGGCAGGCTCCTTTTGTAGCTTTGGAGTCTGCGGGGTGTGTGCTGTCTGGTCTGGGGTTACGACTGGGCTGTAAAGCCACTGCTAGGAGCTGTGCCTTCTGTTCAAGGTGAGCCTGCCGTCTCCTCTCTGGAGCTATAGACCTTAAAGGCTAATTTAACTAGGTCTTGTATTGGTGCCTGAGGACCATCCTCTACCTTTTGAAGTTTTTACGAATGTCAGGAGCTGATTGAGAAATGAAATAAGATGCCAAAATGGTGGCCCCTGTGGGGGAGGCCGGATCTAACCGGGTATACTGGATTAGAACCTCAGTCAGTTTAGGGTAGAGGTTAGGATAACCTGGAGGTCATGCCAAGTTAAGTCATAGGCCTGACAAAGGTGTCTAAATTCCTTTATGTATATGGTAGGATTAGCTGAGAAATCACCTAAACGCTTCTCAATTTTGGAAAGATCAGCCAATGAAAAAGGGACATGTACTCTGACTACCCTCTCCACCCCAGCTACCTCTCGCAAAGGTGCTAACACTGTAGGAGGGTGTGGGCAGAGATAGGGGACTCAAGACAGCCTGTTGGGGGCCCCGAAGGAGGCACGGGACCCAGTGGATTACTAGTAGATAAGGAGGAGGAAGGAGGAGTCTGGATGGGGGGAGGAGGAGGAGTCTGGGCAGAAAGGGAGGGGTTGGGGAGAGCGGGGAGAGAAGGAGTATAGGGACCAGAGCCTAAGGCCCAAAAGCCTTGTATGTAAATTAATTTCGGACCACTTGCCTAGCCGCTGGCAGAAATTGCTGAGGTCGATCACGCCACAGTGGAAAGGAAAATTAACCGCTTCCTCCTAAGGTCTTGTTCAAGCTGTAAGATTTTTAAATTGGCTAGGAGGCACCCTAAGGGGGTGCTCTTTGGAAATTTGGACTGGGGGGGTTTCCCGTTTATTTCCTCTTTTTTTTTTTTTTTTTTTTTTTTT
>NW_022321646.1:0-666 GCF_002776525.5 Piliocolobus tephrosceles | reverse complement strand
TTTTTTTTTTTTTTTTTTTTTTTTTGAGACGGAGTCTTGCTCTGTCACCCAGGCTGGAGTGCAGTGGCCGGATCTCAGCTCACTGCAAGCTCCGCCTCCCGGGTTTATGCCATTCTCCTGCCTCAGCCTCCCGAGTAGCTGGGACTACAGGCGCCCGCCACCTCGCCCGGCTAGTTTTTTGTATTTTTAGTAGAGACGGGGTTTCACTGTGTTAGCCAGGATGGTCTCTTTACTTACACAATGGGCACAATGGAAATGGAAGTGGATCTCTGCCTGGCTTCAAAGCGTCCTTTGGAACCAGCAGAGACAGACTGGAGGCTCATGGAGCCAAAGTGGAGAGTACCTTCAGGCGGACGTCTCTGTCCTGAACGGGTCTCTGAGCCACATGGTGGCTCGAAATGGACCTCGGACCCGCGCAGGATTTCTGGCCAAGGGAGGTAAAGAGGAGACAAGGGCACTTACCCCAGAGAGGCCATGAGAGTGAGGGAAGTGGGTCTCAGGTCCTGGTCCGTCTGCGGCGTGGGAGCAGGAGGAGGTTCCTCAACCCCTAGAGGCCTGAGGAGGGGTCTCCTCCCGGGTCTTCAGCACCAACTGATTTGTTTTTCTAAGACCAGCCGCTCGGGCACAAAAGAACCAGCGACCAGGCAAGGGTAGGAGCAAAACTGC
>NW_022321645.1:0-2786 GCF_002776525.5 Piliocolobus tephrosceles | reverse complement strand
TGATTTGTTTTTCTAAGACCACCAGAGTGGGCACAAAAGAACCAGCGAGTAGGCAAGGCTAAAAGCAAAACTGCAAATTTATTCTTTGGTCATCTAGCTTCAGGGACCGGAGCTGGGTTGGGGGGAGTTTCTAATACAGTCCCGACAAGAGTGGGGGCTGAGAAAGCCCGCCCCGGGCGCATCTGCTGGGAGTGACTTTTCTAGGAGTGGAAGGGCAATAGGCGGGGCACGGGCATGTCGGGGGAGGGGGGCTCCGCAGGTGCCACCAGGTAAATCTTGGTCTCCTCGGATTGACATCACCTGGTGCATGCCTGATTAATCTTCACCTTCCCGGGCGTCAGCTGCATTCTCGCACACACGGGAAGAGTTGGTGGTGAAGAAGAACCCGGAAGTGAACCATCCTGCCTCCGTTCGTCCAAACAGTCCAACCTTTTATTGATAATAGTGATAAAGGGGCGCCGTCGTCTGTCTGGCTACTTCCTGCTGTTAAGGGGCGTCGTTAAGGTCGGGGCCCATGGTTGGTATTTGGACGTATGGATGAAGAATAAAATAAGGCACAGTATTAGTATAGGAATGAGGAATGGAAGCATTTGTTGGAATATGGGCAAAACCCAGAAGGATGGTCCTGGCAAGGTTGGGGAGTATGAGATAGTTAAGAAAATTTAGTAAGTTTGAGGCGAGTGGGGGAAAGCCAAACTGATTTCCACTGATTGCTTTCGGTAGGGGCCCTTTTTAGCTGGGAATGAGGAACAACTGCGCAAGGTAGTTGTTGGCCAGGCAGCAATTAAGAAGTGGAGTTTTTCGTGGAGTGGATGGCTTTTCCCTTACTCCTACTACAGGGATATTAGATGGAAGACTAGGTCCAGAGAAGGACGGCAAAACAGAATAGGTAGCCTCGCTGTTGATTAAAAAATTAATTGTCTTACCCACTACCAGGAGAGTTACCTGTGGCTCGGCGAGGGTGATGGGGGTCCCCGAGTCTCGGCACCTTCAGTTGTCGTCGTCCAGATGTAGGAGCTGGAAGGAGCTCCCAGGATCCTGGGAAAGGGGGTCACGTGGAGACGCAGCACCTGTTCTCAGGGTGGGGCAATCAGACTTCCAATGTCCTCCCTGCTGGCAAGCAGGGCAGGGGGTTGCTGGTGGACGAAGGTTAGGACATTCACTGGCCTAATGTCCTGATGCCTTGCACTTATAGCAAGGCTGCGTTGGGGCTCGGGGACCCTGTGGACACCTGTTGGCATAGTGTCCTGCCTTGCCGCACTTATAGCAGGCTCTTTTTGCAGCCTTGGAGTCTGTGGGGTGTGTGCTCTCTGGCCTGGGGTTACGACTGGACTGTAAAGCCGCTGCTAGGAGCTGAACCTTCTGTTCAAGGCAAGCTTGCCGTCTTCTCTCTGGAGTTTTAGACCTTAAAGGCTAATTTAACTAGGTCTTGTATTGGTATCTGAGGACCATCCTCTACCTTTTGAAGTTTTTTTTTTTTTTACGAATGTCAGGAGCTGATTGAGAAATGAAATAAGATGCCAAAATGGTGGCCCCCGTGGGGGAGGCCGGATCTAACCGGGTATATTGGGTTAGAACCTCAGTCAGTTTAGGGTAGAGGTTAGGATAACCTGGAGGTCATGCCAAGTTAAGTCATAGGCCTGACAAAGGTGTCTAAATTCCTTTATGTATATGGTAGGATTAGCTGAGAAATCACCTAAACGCTTCTCAATTTTGGAAAGATCAGCCAATGAAAAAGGGACATGTACTCTGACTACCCCCTCCGCCCCAGCCACCTCTCGCAAAGGTGCTAACACTGTAGGAGGGTGTGGGCAGAGATAGGGGACTCAAGACAGCCAGTTGGGGGCCCCGAAGGAGGCATGGGACCTAGTGGATTACTAGTAGATAAGGAGGAGGAAGGAGGAGTCTGGGCAGGAAGGGAGGGGGTGGAGAGAAGGAGGAGTATAGGGACGAGAGCTTAAGGCCCAAAAGCCTTGTACGTAATTAATTTCGGACCACTTGCCTAGCCGCTGGCAGAAATTGCTGAGGTCGATGACGCCACAGTGGAAAGGAAAATTAACCGCTTCCTCCTAAGGTCTTGTTCGAGCTGTAAGGTTTTTAAATTGGCTAGGAGGCACCCTAAGGGGGTGCTCTTTGGAAATTTGGACTGGGGGTTTCCCATTTGTTTCCTCTTTACTTACACAATGGACACAATGGAAATGGAAGTGGATCTCTGCCTGGCTTCAAAGCGTCCTTTGGAACCAGCAGAGACAGACTGGAGGCTCATGGAGCCAAAGTGGAGATTACCTTCAAGCGGACGTCTCCGTCCTGAACGGGGTCTCCCGAGCCACTTGGTGGCTCAAAATGGACCTCGGACCTGCGCGGGATTTTGGCCGAGGGACACAATGGACACAACGGAAATGGAAGTGGATCTCTGCCTGGCTTCAAAGCGTCCTTTGGAACCAGCAGAGGCAGACTGGAGGCTCATGGAGCCAAAGTGGAGATTACCTTCAGGTGGACGTCTCCGTCCTGAACAGCTCTCCCGAGCCACTTGGTGGCTCAAAATGGACCTCGGACCTGCGCAGGATTTCTGGCCGAGGGAGGTAAAGAGGAGACAAGGGCACTTACCCCAGAGAGGCCGTGAGAGTGAGGGAAGCGGGTCTCAGGTCCTGGTCCGTCTGTGGCGTGGAAGGAGGAGGAGGAGGCTCCCCGGACCCTGGGGGCCCTGAGGAGGGGTCTCCTCCTGGGTTCGGCACCAACTGATTTGTTTTTCTAAGACCACCAGAGTGGGCACAAAAGAACCAGCG
>NW_022321644.1:0-2786 GCF_002776525.5 Piliocolobus tephrosceles | reverse complement strand
CGCTGGTTCTTTTGTGCCCACTCTGGTGGTCTTAGAAAAACAAATCAGTTGGTGCCGAACCCAGGAGGAGACCCCTCCTCAGGGCCCCCAGGGTCCGGGGAGCCTCCTCCTCCTCCTTCCACGCCACAGACGGACCAGGACCTGAGACCCGCTTCCCTCACTCTCACGGCCTCTCTGGGGTAAGTGCCCTTGTCTCCTCTTTACCTCCCTCGGCCAGAAATCCTGCGCAGGTCCGAGGTCCATTTTGAGCCACCAAGTGGCTCGGGAGAGCTGTTCAGGACGGAGACGTCCACCTGAAGGTAATCTCCACTTTGGCTCCATGAGCCTCCAGTCTGCCTCTGCTGGTTCCAAAGGACGCTTTGAAGCCAGGCAGAGATCCACTTCCATTTCCGTTGTGTCCATTGTGTCCCTCGGCCAAAATCCCGCGCAGGTCCGAGGTCCATTTTGAGCCACCAAGTGGCTCGGGAGACCCCGTTCAGGACGGAGACGTCCGCTTGAAGGTAATCTCCACTTTGGCTCCATGAGCCTCCAGTCTGTCTCTGCTGGTTCCAAAGGACGCTTTGAAGCCAGGCAGAGATCCACTTCCATTTCCATTGTGTCCATTGTGTAAGTAAAGAGGAAACAAATGGGAAACCCCCAGTCCAAATTTCCAAAGAGCACCCCCTTAGGGTGCCTCCTAGCCAATTTAAAAACCTTACAGCTCGAACAAGACCTTAGGAGGAAGCGGTTAATTTTCCTTTCCACTGTGGCGTCATCGACCTCAGCAATTTCTGCCAGCGGCTAGGCAAGTGGTCCGAAATTAATTACGTACAAGGCTTTTGGGCCTTAAGCTCTCGTCCCTATACTCCTCCTTCTCTCCACCCCCTCCCTTCCTGCCCAGACTCCTCCTTCCTCCTCCTTATCTACTAGTAATCCACTAGGTCCCATGCCTCCTTCGGGGCCCCCAACTGGCTGTCTTGAGTCCCCTATCTCTGCCCACACCCTCCTACAGTGTTAGCACCTTTGCGAGAGGTGGCTGGGGCGGAGGGGGTAGTCAGAGTACATGTCCCTTTTTCATTGGCTGATCTTTCCAAAATTGAGAAGCGTTTAGGTGATTTCTCAGCTAATCCTACCATATACATAAAGGAATTTAGACACCTTTGTCAGGCCTATGACTTAACTTGGCATGACCTCCAGGTTATCCTAACCTCTACCCTAAACTGACTGAGGTTCTAACCCAATATACCCGGTTAGATCCGGCCTCCCCCACGGGGGCCACCATTTTGGCATCTTATTTCATTTCTCAATCAGCTCCTGACATTCGTAAAAAAAAAAAAAACTTCAAAAGGTAGAGGATGGTCCTCAGATACCAATACAAGACCTAGTTAAATTAGCCTTTAAGGTCTAAAACTCCAGAGAGAAGACGGCAAGCTTGCCTTGAACAGAAGGTTCAGCTCCTAGCAGCGGCTTTACAGTCCAGTCGTAACCCCAGGCCAGAGAGCACACACCCCACAGACTCCAAGGCTGCAAAAAGAGCCTGCTATAAGTGCGGCAAGGCAGGACACTATGCCAACAGGTGTCCACAGGGTCCCCGAGCCCCAACGCAGCCTTGCTATAAGTGCAAGGCATCAGGACATTAGGCCAGTGAATGTCCTAACCTTCGTCCACCAGCAACCCCCTGCCCTGCTTGCCAGCAGGGAGGACATTGGAAGTCTGATTGCCCCACCCTGAGAACAGGTGCTGCGTCTCCACGTGACCCCCTTTCCCAGGATCCTGGGAGCTCCTTCCAGCTCCTACATCTGGACGACGACAACTGAAGGTGCCGAGACTCGGGGACCCCCATCACCCTCGCCGAGCCACAGGTAACTCTCCTGGTAGTGGGTAAGACAATTAATTTTTTAATCAACAGCGAGGCTACCTATTCTGTTTTGCCGTCCTTCTCTGGACCTAGTCTTCCATCTAATATCCCTGTAGTAGGAGTAAGGGAAAAGCCATCCACTCCACGAAAAACTCCACTTCTTAATTGCTGCCTGGCCAACAACTACCTTGCGCAGTTGTTCCTCATTCCCAGCTAAAAAGGGCCCCTACCGAAAGCAATCAGTGGAAATCAGTTTGGCTTTCCCCCACTCGCCTCAAACTTACTAAATTTTCTTAACTATCTCATACTCCCCAACCTTGCCAGGACCATCCTTCTGGGTTTTGCCCATATTCCAACAAATGCTTCCATTCCTCATTCCTATAC
Organism: Piliocolobus tephrosceles; assembly: GCF_002776525.5. Lineage (NCBI taxonomy): Eukaryota > Metazoa > Chordata > Mammalia > Primates > Cercopithecidae > Piliocolobus > Piliocolobus tephrosceles. Next base: position 565 of record NW_022321644.1, on the reverse strand, counting down.
TAATACTGTGCCTTATTTTATTCTTCATCCATACGTCCAAATACCAACCATGGGCCCCGACCTTAACGACGCCCCTTAACAGCAGGAAGTAGCCAGACAGACGACGGCGCCCCTTTATCACTATTATCAATAAAAGGTTGGACTGTTTGGACGAACGGAGGCAGGATGGTTCACTTCCGGGTTCTTCTTCACCACCAACTCTTCCCGTGTGTGCGAGAATGCAGCTGACGCCCGGGAAGGTGAAGATTAATCAGGCATGCACCAGGTGATGTCAATCCGAGGAGACCAAGATTTACCTGGTGGCACCTGCGGAGCCCCCCTCCCCCGACATGCCCGTGCCCCGCCTATTGCCCTTCCACTCCTAGAAAAGTCACTCCCAGCAGATGCGCCCGGGGCGGGCTTTCTCAGCCCCCACTCTTGTCGGGACTGTATTAGAAACTCCCCCCAACCCAGCTCCGGTCCCTGAAGCTAGATGACCAAAGAATAAATTTGCAGTTTTGCTTTTAGCCTTGCCTACTCGCTGGTTCTTTTGTGCCCACTCTGGTGGTCTTAGAAAAACAAATCA
>NW_022321643.1:0-4507 GCF_002776525.5 Piliocolobus tephrosceles | reverse complement strand
AAAAAAAAAAAAAAAAAAAAAAAAAATTATTTCTTATTTTTATGTTGTTATAGAGACGAGATCTTACTATATTGCCCAGGCTGTTCTCAAACTCTTGGGCTCAATCCTTCCACCTTGGCCTCCCAAAGTGCTGGGATTACAGGCGTGAGCCACCGTGCCCAGCTGATTTATGAGACTTAAGAAGCAAGTTGTCTGTCCCCAGCACACCCAACGTACACTGGTGGAATAGCCATAGAACGACTACTACAGACAGACATTCAGGTTCAAAAAGAGGGGAAATGGGAGACATAAAGGAGTTACTGGTCTAAAGCGATTGTGAAATCCAGCTGGGAAAATGAAAGTTTCTTGATTAGATGTCAAGGCCTGGGAATAATATTCTAAGGCTCCGCCCTCTGACCTCTTGGTTTTACCCTCCGTGCCTTCCTTTTTCATGAAAGGCAGCACGTTTGCAGCTGAACAGTTTCCCCAGTTTGCTTCCCGCCAGTAGAATTTTGGGAGTCCAGTGGCTTTTTTCATTTTGTCCTGTCTGTAATCAGCTGCCAACAAGAAATAGTTCCATAGGGGGGCTTGGGTTACTGTTCTGTTGGCAGGTTGGGCACTCAGCAGTGGCTTATAGCCAGATTGGTTTTGGTGGAAGTCCATATTTTGGAGCCCATGCATAACCTCCATGCCTGCGACCATGGCCATTTTGTTCAGGAATCCATTGGGCAAAGAAAAGGGTGACAGATAAGAAGCTGACTGACATCACAGAACAGGACACCTACCTGTCTACTTGATTGAGCTCCTCTTCTGCAGTGGATTCTCTCTGGTGCTCATTTATGTGGGACATGAATATCTCTCCCCATTCCAAGAGAGACAGCCATATGCTCTTCCTCAGACCTTGTCAATAATATTTCAGTCCTGTTATTTCCAAGTCCTTCACTATTTAGCCGAATCATTAGCAATTACTCATGAAACAGTGGAAACCTATCTATACCTCTGACCAGCTATGTGACCTGGCAGTTGTTCTATTGGGAGAATTTGCCTTCTCACTGTCCTTCAGGATCAACCCTAAGTAAGGCTGTAACAGTACAGCTAACTGCTTCAGCAGGGCCAGCATATCGTGCAGGGCCATGTATAAACCAAGCTGGAATAGAATATTGTATCCCTTAGTCACCTGGTCACAGGGAATTCCCCATGAGGCTTCATGTGTGGGTGAGAGAGGGATGGCAGTACAGCAGATGAGAGTATGATTCACTTGCTCAGGCAGCTTATTCATCTTCTAGGCCTGCTTGTATAACTCTATTCTATTCGGTGGTGGAGTGCTACTGCACATAGATAACTTCATGGCTTGATGAGACAGTTAACACACAACTCACCATGGGGAGCTCAGCTTGCCTGGGTCACTTGGAGTCCTATGCTCAGCCATTAATTCACAAAATAGATCCACTTTTCCATTTTTATTTTTCTCTGCTCCTGGGACTTCTGTTAACACGATATTGCCACCTCCAATTTTATCCCCCATTTCTTGAGTCTTTAACTTGCTCTTCAGCTGTAGTTCTCCTCCCCTTTATGCCATCTATACTGTGTAGATTCTAATAGTATATCCAAGAACAGGAGAAATCACCACAGGATTTCTTCTGGGCCCAGTGTAAGAAAGACTCAGATCAAAACTTCATGTATAACCCCATCCCACTCTGACTGATGGGCCGCAGCGGCAATCTGGATCACCAGAGATTCACATTAATTGAGAACCAATATCCAGTCTATTTCAGAAGGCCTGGATATTTCCCTGTCCCCAGTGTACAATGACTGTGGCTGCAGGTCTCTGTGAGGAAAGCAAGGAGGGAGATTTTGCCATACACACTTGTGAAAAGTGTAGCAAGGTCCTTCTTCAGATGGACCCTCCCCTTCATTCAAGGGGCTCTGGTCTATGAACTGGGGAAGAGGCTGGGATGCCACATTTTTGAGGACAAGATCAGGCCTCCATTTTCCAGAGTAGAAGATTATTGGGGTTATATAACAACTAGGACTTTATCAGGCTACCTATTTTGGTCCTAGGGAAACTATCCTTAATTATCGACTGTTAACAAACCTCCACAGGTCAAACCTGATTATTGCTATGGCTCTGCTATCCATTATAAGAATGAGACCCAACTTCTCTTTGGAGATGAACCTATCACCTCCATTGAAATCAGGGAGCCCATTCATGATTTCTCACCATGACTCTCATCTGCAGAAATAAATCATGTCAATGCTTTATAATACTGGTACTCATTCATATACTAGTTAAGGTAAAGCTAGCTCCTGAGACAGAAAAAAATTTTCTGGGATTTAAGACAAGTTTACTTCTTGCTTCTGTAGTATTCCAAAACAGGTGTTAATAATTGAGTTTCCCTCTTCCAAGTGATGATTCAGAGGCCTAGGCACTTTCTGTCTAGAAGGTCTGCCATCTTCAAAACATGGTCATCGTTGTATTTATTGTCATCTCCATCTTAAATAGCCAGAAGAGGAAAAGACCATGTGGGAGGTTACTATGAGCAGGATGTAGCACACATCACTTCTCATATTCCGTTAGCTAGAACTCAGACAATGGGCATACCCAGTTGTAAGGGACACTGACAAATGTAGTCTAAATCTGTCCCTAGGAGGAAGAGGAAACAAGTTTAATGACTACTTAGGTAGTCCCTACCACAGTGTATTTCTCAAAGTCCTGTGAAAGGAATGTCAATGTCCACATAGTCAAAAGGGTGAGTTGAATGTGTTACACATGACTAATCGATTCCAACACTCTTATTGCCCTAAACAATGGATTCCCCTGCCTACACTGTACCATGGAATTTCTGGCATCTTAACCTCATTTAACACAAGCTACTATTGAGTAGAGGTTTTGGACAATTAATGGAACAACTCTTAGACATACTCCTAGCTGCTTCAACTAACAAAGTACATCCAGGATTGCTGATGAGCGTACCCATACTGAAAAGTTTGGCCCACCCAAACCAGATAAAGACATCACAAGAAAATAAAATTACAGACAAATATCCTTTATGAATATAGATGCAAAATCCCCAACAAAATACTAGCAAACTAAATACAACAGCATATTAAAAGTAGGATACGTCTTGACCAAGTGGGATTTATCTTAGGAATGCAGGAATGGTTCAACATAAGAAAATCGATCAACGTAATAACATCACATTAATAGATCAAAGGAAAAGAAACACATGGTCATCTCATTTGATGCAGAAAAGGCATTTCAGGCTGGGTGTGGTAGCCAACACTTATAATCCCAGCACGTTGGGAGGCTGAGGTGGGAGGACTGCTTAAGCCAGGAGTTCGAGACCAGCTTAGGCAGCATAGCAAGACCCCATCTCTACAAAAAAGTTTTAAAAATTAGCTGGGCATGGTGATGTGTGCCTGTACTCCCAGCTACAAGGGAGGCTCAGGTGGGAGGCTCCCTTGAGTCCGGGAGTTTGAGGCTGTAGTGAGCTTTGATCGTGCCCCTGCACTCTAGCCTAGGTGACAAAATGAGACCTCGTCTCTCTTAAAAAACAATCAAAAAGGCATAGAGCGAATAAATTCAGCAAAGTTGCAAGGTGCAAGATCAACACATAAAAAGCAGTTGTGCTTTATACACTAGCAATGAGTAATTCAAAATGAAGTTAAGAAAACAATTCAGGCCGGGCGCGGTGGCTCAAGCCTGTAATCCCAGCAGTTTGGGAGGCCGAGACGGGCGGATCACGAGGTCAGGAGATCGAGACCATCCTGGCTAACACAGTGAAACGCCATCTCTATTAAAAAATACAAAAAACTAGCCGGGCGTGGTGGCGGGCGCCTGTAGTCACAGCTACTCGGGAGGCTGAGGCAGGAGAATGGCGTAAACCCGGGAGGCGGAGCTTGCAGGCAGTGAGCTGAGATCCGGCCACTGCACTCCAGCCTGGGCGACAGAGCGAGACTCCGTCTCAAAAAAAAAAAAAAAAAAGAAAAGAAAACAATTCAATTTACAATAGCATCTAAAAGAATAAAGTATCTAGGAATAAATTTAATCAAGGAGGAGAAAGACTTGTACATTAAGAACTATGAAACATTGGTGAAAGAAATTAAAGATCTAAAGAAATGGGAAGGCATCTCATGTTCATAGACTGGAAGACTTAATACTGATAAGATGTTAATACTAGCCAAAGTGATCTACAGATTCAACACAGTCCTTATGAAAATTCCAACAGTCTTTTTGCAGAAATGAAAAAGCTAGCCAGGTGTGGTAGCTCATGCCTGTAATCCCAGCACTTTGGGAGGCTGAGGAGGGCGGATCACAAGGTGAGGAGTTTGAGGCCAGCCTGGCCAACATGGTGGAACCCCGTGTCTACTAAAAATAATTTTAAAAAATTATCCGGGCATGGTAATCTGTGCCTGTAATCCCAGCTACTCGGGAGGCTGAGGCAGGAGAATTGCTTGAACCTGGGCGGCGGAGGTTGCAATGAGCTGAGATTGCGCCACTGCACTCCAGCCTGGGCGACAGAGCGAG
>NW_022321641.1:0-4587 GCF_002776525.5 Piliocolobus tephrosceles | reverse complement strand
CGACGGACCAGGACCTGAGACCCGCTTCCCTCACTCTCACGGCCTCTCTGGGGTAAGTGCCCTTGTCTCCTCTTTACTTCCCTCGGCCAAAATCCTGCGCAGGTCCGAGGTCCATTTTGAGCCACCAAGTGGCTTGGGTAGACCCCTTCAGGACGGAGACGTCCACCTGAAGGTAATCTCCACTTTGGCTCCATGAGCCTCCAGTCTGTCTCTGCTGGTTCCAAAGGACGCTTTGAAGCCAGGCAGAGATCCACTTCCATTTCCATTGTGTCCATTGTGTCGGTAAAGAGGAAACAAATGGGAAACCCCCAGTCCAAATTTCCAAAGAGCACCCCCTTAGGGTGCCTCCTAGCCAATTTAAAAACCTTACAGCTCGAACAAGACCTTAGGAGGAAGCGGTTAATTTTCCTTTCCACTGTGGCGTGATCGACCTCAGCAATTTCTGCCAGCGGCTAGGCAAGTGGTCCGAAATTAATTACGTACAAGGCTTTTGGACCTTAAGCTCTCGTCCCTATACTCCTCCTTCTCTCCACCCCCTCCCTTCCTGCCCAGACTCCTCCTTCCTCCTCCTTATCTACTAGTAATCCACTCGGTCCCATGCCTCCTTCGGGGCCCCCAACTGGCTGTCTTGAGTCCCCTATCTCTGCCCACACCCTCCTACAGTGTTAGCACCTTTGCGAGAGGTGGTTGGGGCGGAGGGGGTAGTCAGAGTACATGTCCCTTTTTCATTGGCCGATCTTTCCAAAATTGAGAAGCGTTTAGGTGATTTCTCAGCTAATCCTACCATATACATAAAGGAATTTAGACACCTTTGTCAGGCCTATGACTTAACTTGGCATGACCTCCAGGTTATCCTAACCTCTACCCTAAACTGACTGAGGTTCTAACCCAATATATCCGGTTAGATCCGGCCTCCCCCACAGGGGGCCACCATTTTGGCATCTTATTTCATTTCTCAATCAGCTCTTGACATTAGTTAAAAAAAAAACTTCAAAAGGTAGAGGATGGTCCTCAGGCACCAATACAAGACCTAGTTAAATTAGCTTTTAAGGTCTATAACTCCAGAGAGGAGACGGCAAGCTCGCCTTGAACAGAAGGTTCAGCTCCTAGCAGCGGCTTTACAGCCCAGTCGTAACCCCAGGCCAGAGAGCACACACCCCACAGACTCCAAGGCCATGAAAGGAGCTTGCTATAAGTGCGGCTAGGCAGGACACTATGCCAACAGGTGTCCACAGGGTCCCCGAGCCCCAACGCAGCCTTGCTATAAGTGCAAGGCATCAGGACATTAGGCCAGTGAATGTCTTAACCTTCGTCCACCAGCAACCCCCTGCTCTGCTTGCCAGCAGGGAGGACCCTGGAAGTCTGATTGCCCCACCCTGAGAACAGGTGTTGCGTCTCCACGTGACCCCCTTTCCCAGGATCCTGGGAGCTCCTTCCAGCTCCTACATCTGGACGACGACAACTGAAGGTGCCGAGACTCGGGGACCCCCATCACCCTCGCCGAGCCGCGGGTAACTCTCCTGGTAGCGGGTAAGACAATTAATTTTTTAATCGACAGCGAGCCTACCTATTCTGTTTTGCCGTCCTTCTCTGGACCTAGCCTTCCATCCAATATCTCTGTAGTAGGAGTAGGCGGAAAGCCATCCACTCCACAAAAACTCCACCCCTTAATTGCTGCCTGGCCAACAACTACTTTGCGCACTCCTTCCTCATTCCCAGCTAAAAAGGGCCCCTACTGAAAGCAATCAGTGGAAATCAGTTTGGCTTTCCCCCACTCGCCTCAAACTTACTAAATTTTCTTAACTATCTCATACTCCCCAACCTTGCCAGGACCATCCTTCTGGGTTTTGCCCATATTCCAACAAATGCTTCCATTCCTCATTCCTATACTAATACTGTGCCTTATTTTATTCTTCATCCATACGTCCAAATACCAACCATGGGCCCCGACCTTAACGATGCCCCTTAACAGCAGGAAGTAGGCAGACAGAACACGGCGCCCCTTTATCACTATTATCAATAAAAGGTTGGACTGTTTGGACGAACGGAGGCAGGATGGTGCACTTCCGGGTTCTTCTTCACCACCAACTCTTCCCATGTGTGCGAGAATGCAGCTGACTCCCGGGAAGGTGCAGATTAATCAGGCATGCACCAGGTGATGTCAATCCGAGGAGACCAAGATTTACCTGGTGGCACCTGCGGAGCGCCCCCCCTCCCCCGACATGCCCGTGCCCCGCCTATTGCCCTTCCACTCCTAGAAAAGTCGCTCCCAGCAGATGCGCTGGGGGTGGGCTTTCTCAGCCCCCACTCTTGTCGGGACTGTATTAGAAACTCCACCCCCGCCCCCCCAGCTCCCGTCCCTGAAGCTAGATGACCAAAGAATAAATTTGCAGTTTTGCTTTTAGCCTTGCCTACTCGCTGGTTCTTTTGTGCCCACTCTGGTGGTCTTAGAAAAACAAATCAGTTGGTGCTGAACCCGGGAGGAGACCCCTCCTCAGGGCCCCCAGGGTCCGGGGAGCCTTCTCCTCCTCCTTGTTCCACGCCTACGACGGACCAGGACCTGAGACCCGCTTCCCTCACTCTCACGGCCTCTCTGGGGTAAGTGCCCTTGTCTCCTCTTTACTTCCCTCGGCCAAAATCCTGCGCAGGTCCGAGGTCCATTTTGAGCCACCAAGTGGCTTGGGTAGACCCCTTCAGGACGGAGACGTCCACCTGAAGGTAATCTCCACTTTGGCTCCATGAGCCTCCAGTCTGTCTCTGCTGGTTCCAAAGGACGCTTTGAAGCCAGGCAGAGATCCACTTCCATTTCCATTGTGTCCATTGTGTCGGTAAAGAGGAAACAAATGGGAAACCCCCAGTCCAAATTTCCAAAGAGCACCCCCTTAGGGTGCCTCCTAGCCAATTTAAAAACCTTACAGCTCGAACAAGACCTTAGGAGGAAGCGGTTAATTTTCCTTTCCACTGTGGCGTGATCGACCTCAGCAATTTCTGCCAGCGGCTAGGCAAGTGGTCCGAAATTAATTACGTACAAGGCTTTTGGACCTTAAGCTCTCGTCCCTATACTCCTCCTTCTCTCCACCCCCTCCCTTCCTGCCCAGACTCCTCCTTCCTCCTCCTTATCTACTAGTAATCCACTCGGTCCCATGCCTCCTTCGGGGCCCCCAACTGGCTGTCTTGAGTCCCCTATCTCTGCCCACACCCTCCTACAGTGTTAGCACCTTTGCGAGAGGTGGTTGGGGCGGAGGGGGTAGTCAGAGTACATGTCCCTTTTTCATTGGCCGATCTTTCCAAAATTGAGAAGCGTTTAGGTGATTTCTCAGCTAATCCTACCATATACATAAAGGAATTTAGACACCTTTGTCAGGCCTATGACTTAACTTGGCATGACCTCCAGGTTATCCTAACCTCTACCCTAAACTGACTGAGGTTCTAACCCAATATATCCGGTTAGATCCGGCCTCCCCCACAGGGGGCCACCATTTTGGCATCTTATTTCATTTCTCAATCAGCTCTTGACATTAGTTAAAAAAAAAACTTCAAAAGGTAGAGGATGGTCCTCAGGCACCAATACAAGACCTAGTTAAATTAGCTTTTAAGGTCTATAACTCCAGAGAGGAGACGGCAAGCTCGCCTTGAACAGAAGGTTCAGCTCCTAGCAGCGGCTTTACAGCCCAGTCGTAACCCCAGGCCAGAGAGCACACACCCCACAGACTCCAAGGCCATGAAAGGAGCTTGCTATAAGTGCGGCTAGGCAGGACACTATGCCAACAGGTGTCCACAGGGTCCCCGAGCCCCAACGCAGCCTTGCTATAAGTGCAAGGCATCAGGACATTAGGCCAGTGAATGTCTTAACCTTCGTCCACCAGCAACCCCCTGCTCTGCTTGCCAGCAGGGAGGACCCTGGAAGTCTGATTGCCCCACCCTGAGAACAGGTGTTGCGTCTCCACGTGACCCCCTTTCCCAGGATCCTGGGAGCTCCTTCCAGCTCCTACATCTGGACGACGACAACTGAAGGTGCCGAGACTCGGGGACCCCCATCACCCTCGCCGAGCCGCGGGTAACTCTCCTGGTAGCGGGTAAGACAATTAATTTTTTAATCGACAGCGAGCCTACCTATTCTGTTTTGCCGTCCTTCTCTGGACCTAGCCTTCCATCCAATATCTCTGTAGTAGGAGTAGGCGGAAAGCCATCCACTCCACAAAAACTCCACCCCTTAATTGCTGCCTGGCCAACAACTACTTTGCGCACTCCTTCCTCATTCCCAGCTAAAAAGGGCCCCTACTGAAAGCAATCAGTGGAAATCAGTTTGGCTTTCCCCCACTCGCCTCAAACTTACTAAATTTTCTTAACTATCTCATACTCCCCAACCTTGCCAGGACCATCCTTCTGGGTTTTGCCCATATTCCAACAAATGCTTCCATTCCTCATTCCTATACTAATACTGTGCCTTATTTTATTCTTCATCCATACGTCCAAATACCAACCATGGGCCCCGACCTTAACGATGCCCCTTAACAGCAGGAAGTAGGCAGACAGAACACGGCGCCCCTTTATCACTATTATCAATAAAAGGTTGGACTGTTTGGA
>NW_022321640.1:0-4587 GCF_002776525.5 Piliocolobus tephrosceles | reverse complement strand
TCCAAACAGTCCAACCTTTTATTGATAATAGTGATAAAGGGGCGCCGTGTTCTGTCTGCCTACTTCCTGCTGTTAAGGGGCATCGTTAAGGTCGGGGCCCATGGTTGGTATTTGGACGTATGGATGAAGAATAAAATAAGGCACAGTATTAGTATAGGAATGAGGAATGGAAGCATTTGTTGGAATATGGGCAAAACCCAGAAGGATGGTCCTGGCAAGGTTGGGGAGTATGAGATAGTTAAGAAAATTTAGTAAGTTTGAGGCGAGTGGGGGAAAGCCAAACTGATTTCCACTGATTGCTTTCAGTAGGGGCCCTTTTTAGCTGGGAATGAGGAAGGAGTGCGCAAAGTAGTTGTTGGCCAGGCAGCAATTAAGGGGTGGAGTTTTTGTGGAGTGGATGGCTTTCCGCCTACTCCTACTACAGAGATATTGGATGGAAGGCTAGGTCCAGAGAAGGACGGCAAAACAGAATAGGTAGGCTCGCTGTCGATTAAAAAATTAATTGTCTTACCCGCTACCAGGAGAGTTACCCGCGGCTCGGCGAGGGTGATGGGGGTCCCCGAGTCTCGGCACCTTCAGTTGTCGTCGTCCAGATGTAGGAGCTGGAAGGAGCTCCCAGGATCCTGGGAAAGGGGGTCACGTGGAGACGCAACACCTGTTCTCAGGGTGGGGCAATCAGACTTCCAGGGTCCTCCCTGCTGGCAAGCAGAGCAGGGGGTTGCTGGTGGACGAAGGTTAAGACATTCACTGGCCTAATGTCCTGATGCCTTGCACTTATAGCAAGGCTGCGTTGGGGCTCGGGGACCCTGTGGACACCTGTTGGCATAGTGTCCTGCCTAGCCGCACTTATAGCAAGCTCCTTTCATGGCCTTGGAGTCTGTGGGGTGTGTGCTCTCTGGCCTGGGGTTACGACTGGGCTGTAAAGCCGCTGCTAGGAGCTGAACCTTCTGTTCAAGGCGAGCTTGCCGTCTCCTCTCTGGAGTTATAGACCTTAAAAGCTAATTTAACTAGGTCTTGTATTGGTGCCTGAGGACCATCCTCTACCTTTTGAAGTTTTTTTTTTAACTAATGTCAAGAGCTGATTGAGAAATGAAATAAGATGCCAAAATGGTGGCCCCCTGTGGGGGAGGCCGGATCTAACCGGATATATTGGGTTAGAACCTCAGTCAGTTTAGGGTAGAGGTTAGGATAACCTGGAGGTCATGCCAAGTTAAGTCATAGGCCTGACAAAGGTGTCTAAATTCCTTTATGTATATGGTAGGATTAGCTGAGAAATCACCTAAACGCTTCTCAATTTTGGAAAGATCGGCCAATGAAAAAGGGACATGTACTCTGACTACCCCCTCCGCCCCAACCACCTCTCGCAAAGGTGCTAACACTGTAGGAGGGTGTGGGCAGAGATAGGGGACTCAAGACAGCCAGTTGGGGGCCCCGAAGGAGGCATGGGACCGAGTGGATTACTAGTAGATAAGGAGGAGGAAGGAGGAGTCTGGGCAGGAAGGGAGGGGGTGGAGAGAAGGAGGAGTATAGGGACGAGAGCTTAAGGTCCAAAAGCCTTGTACGTAATTAATTTCGGACCACTTGCCTAGCCGCTGGCAGAAATTGCTGAGGTCGATCACGCCACAGTGGAAAGGAAAATTAACCGCTTCCTCCTAAGGTCTTGTTCGAGCTGTAAGGTTTTTAAATTGGCTAGGAGGCACCCTAAGGGGGTGCTCTTTGGAAATTTGGACTGGGGGTTTCCCATTTGTTTCCTCTTTACCGACACAATGGACACAATGGAAATGGAAGTGGATCTCTGCCTGGCTTCAAAGCGTCCTTTGGAACCAGCAGAGACAGACTGGAGGCTCATGGAGCCAAAGTGGAGATTACCTTCAGGTGGACGTCTCCGTCCTGAAGGGGTCTACCCAAGCCACTTGGTGGCTCAAAATGGACCTCGGACCTGCGCAGGATTTTGGCCGAGGGAAGTAAAGAGGAGACAAGGGCACTTACCCCAGAGAGGCCGTGAGAGTGAGGGAAGCGGGTCTCAGGTCCTGGTCCGTCGTAGGCGTGGAACAAGGAGGAGGAGAAGGCTCCCCGGACCCTGGGGGCCCTGAGGAGGGGTCTCCTCCCGGGTTCAGCACCAACTGATTTGTTTTTCTAAGACCACCAGAGTGGGCACAAAAGAACCAGCGAGTAGGCAAGGCTAAAAGCAAAACTGCAAATTTATTCTTTGGTCATCTAGCTTCAGGGACGGGAGCTGGGGGGGCGGGGGTGGAGTTTCTAATACAGTCCCGACAAGAGTGGGGGCTGAGAAAGCCCACCCCCAGCGCATCTGCTGGGAGCGACTTTTCTAGGAGTGGAAGGGCAATAGGCGGGGCACGGGCATGTCGGGGGAGGGGGGGCGCTCCGCAGGTGCCACCAGGTAAATCTTGGTCTCCTCGGATTGACATCACCTGGTGCATGCCTGATTAATCTGCACCTTCCCGGGAGTCAGCTGCATTCTCGCACACATGGGAAGAGTTGGTGGTGAAGAAGAACCCGGAAGTGCACCATCCTGCCTCCGTTCGTCCAAACAGTCCAACCTTTTATTGATAATAGTGATAAAGGGGCGCCGTGTTCTGTCTGCCTACTTCCTGCTGTTAAGGGGCATCGTTAAGGTCGGGGCCCATGGTTGGTATTTGGACGTATGGATGAAGAATAAAATAAGGCACAGTATTAGTATAGGAATGAGGAATGGAAGCATTTGTTGGAATATGGGCAAAACCCAGAAGGATGGTCCTGGCAAGGTTGGGGAGTATGAGATAGTTAAGAAAATTTAGTAAGTTTGAGGCGAGTGGGGGAAAGCCAAACTGATTTCCACTGATTGCTTTCAGTAGGGGCCCTTTTTAGCTGGGAATGAGGAAGGAGTGCGCAAAGTAGTTGTTGGCCAGGCAGCAATTAAGGGGTGGAGTTTTTGTGGAGTGGATGGCTTTCCGCCTACTCCTACTACAGAGATATTGGATGGAAGGCTAGGTCCAGAGAAGGACGGCAAAACAGAATAGGTAGGCTCGCTGTCGATTAAAAAATTAATTGTCTTACCCGCTACCAGGAGAGTTACCCGCGGCTCGGCGAGGGTGATGGGGGTCCCCGAGTCTCGGCACCTTCAGTTGTCGTCGTCCAGATGTAGGAGCTGGAAGGAGCTCCCAGGATCCTGGGAAAGGGGGTCACGTGGAGACGCAACACCTGTTCTCAGGGTGGGGCAATCAGACTTCCAGGGTCCTCCCTGCTGGCAAGCAGAGCAGGGGGTTGCTGGTGGACGAAGGTTAAGACATTCACTGGCCTAATGTCCTGATGCCTTGCACTTATAGCAAGGCTGCGTTGGGGCTCGGGGACCCTGTGGACACCTGTTGGCATAGTGTCCTGCCTAGCCGCACTTATAGCAAGCTCCTTTCATGGCCTTGGAGTCTGTGGGGTGTGTGCTCTCTGGCCTGGGGTTACGACTGGGCTGTAAAGCCGCTGCTAGGAGCTGAACCTTCTGTTCAAGGCGAGCTTGCCGTCTCCTCTCTGGAGTTATAGACCTTAAAAGCTAATTTAACTAGGTCTTGTATTGGTGCCTGAGGACCATCCTCTACCTTTTGAAGTTTTTTTTTTAACTAATGTCAAGAGCTGATTGAGAAATGAAATAAGATGCCAAAATGGTGGCCCCCTGTGGGGGAGGCCGGATCTAACCGGATATATTGGGTTAGAACCTCAGTCAGTTTAGGGTAGAGGTTAGGATAACCTGGAGGTCATGCCAAGTTAAGTCATAGGCCTGACAAAGGTGTCTAAATTCCTTTATGTATATGGTAGGATTAGCTGAGAAATCACCTAAACGCTTCTCAATTTTGGAAAGATCGGCCAATGAAAAAGGGACATGTACTCTGACTACCCCCTCCGCCCCAACCACCTCTCGCAAAGGTGCTAACACTGTAGGAGGGTGTGGGCAGAGATAGGGGACTCAAGACAGCCAGTTGGGGGCCCCGAAGGAGGCATGGGACCGAGTGGATTACTAGTAGATAAGGAGGAGGAAGGAGGAGTCTGGGCAGGAAGGGAGGGGGTGGAGAGAAGGAGGAGTATAGGGACGAGAGCTTAAGGTCCAAAAGCCTTGTACGTAATTAATTTCGGACCACTTGCCTAGCCGCTGGCAGAAATTGCTGAGGTCGATCACGCCACAGTGGAAAGGAAAATTAACCGCTTCCTCCTAAGGTCTTGTTCGAGCTGTAAGGTTTTTAAATTGGCTAGGAGGCACCCTAAGGGGGTGCTCTTTGGAAATTTGGACTGGGGGTTTCCCATTTGTTTCCTCTTTACCGACACAATGGACACAATGGAAATGGAAGTGGATCTCTGCCTGGCTTCAAAGCGTCCTTTGGAACCAGCAGAGACAGACTGGAGGCTCATGGAGCCAAAGTGGAGATTACCTTCAGGTGGACGTCTCCGTCCTGAAGGGGTCTACCCAAGCCACTTGGTGGCTCAAAATGGACCTCGGACCTGCGCAGGATTTTGGCCGAGGGAAGTAAAGAGGAGACAAGGGCACTTACCCCAGAGAGGCCGTGAGAGTGAGGGAAGCGGGTCTCAGGTCCTGGTCCGTCG
>NW_022321639.1:3193-3603 GCF_002776525.5 Piliocolobus tephrosceles | reverse complement strand
ACCTGGCTTGGTGTGGAGAGGCCTGTGTTCCCTCTGGCCTCACCAGCTTGGCATTCCTGCCTTCCGGGTCTGGGCGCGGCGGCGGCGACGGCGGCGGCGGCGGGGGCGAGAGAGCCCACACCGAGGAGAACTAAACATGCCCGGGACCCCAGAGCCGGCCCAGGGTCCAGGAGGGGGCCTGTCTACTGCGCATGCGCGGGTGTCCGGGCAGCCGCCTCGGCTCCCGGAGCAGACCCGGCACAGGCACAGCTCTCACGCGTTTCCACCACCCGACCCCCGCTTGATCCCCCACCCCACTCCCAACCCCGCGCTCGCCCAAGGGCGTAGGCGCGCGCGCGCACACACCCACACACACCAACACACTCACACAACCGCACACCCACACACCCACGCACACCACCCCCATCCCC
>NW_022321639.1:0-3093 GCF_002776525.5 Piliocolobus tephrosceles | reverse complement strand
GAACCCCGCGCTCGCCCAAGGGCGTAGGCGCGCGCGCGCACACACCCACACACACCAACACACTCACACAACCGCACACCCACACACCCACGCACACCACCCCCATCCCCACCCCCAACACCACCGGCAGCACCACCACCGCCTTATGCACTGGGCTGCTGGGTGGAGACCTCCACGCCGCGAAACACCGGGCCCGGGCAGCGCCCAGGCCTGCTCTCCCTCCCGCGGCTCCCCTCCTCTCTGCCTCCGCTCCGCCGTCACCCGCCCACCCGTGCCCCTGCAGCCTTCACGTTGTCACCATGGAACACCTGGCGGCTACACGGGCACTACCCGGATCCCCCACGCACCGGGGATGCTGACCGTTCCAGGCCGGAGGGAGGGCAGGCAGAGATGGAAAGGGGAAAGCGAGACCTGGAGGGATGCACGGAGGAGGAGGGACGTGGGGAGGGAGGGACGGAGAGACGGAGAGAGGGAGGCAGAAAGGAACCCAGGGAAAGACGCAAGGAGAGGGTGGGGGCGGGCGGGAGCGAGGGTCAGAGGGACTGCGGCAGAGAGGCAAAGCGGTCTTCGGGCTCCAGGAGCAACAGGACCAGCCCTCCCCCAAGCCCCCGCACGCCGGGAGAAAGGCGAGCGCCCGGCGCGGGCAGAGGGCCGGGCCCACAGTCGCCGCCGCGTCGGCCGGCGGGGCACTGATTCCCCGAGGAACGGGCGATGTCTGCCCAGGCAAGAGACCCCGACTCGGGCGGCCGTCCGGATTTCCCCCTCACGGTTTACAGGCCTCCGGTCCCCTGGCTGAGCCCCGTACTGCAGCGCGAGGCGGGCAGCCCCGTCCACACAGGGGCCGCGCTCGGGACGACGGAAGCGTGATTTCGGATTCCACGTTGCTTTGCCGTCTGCCAGGGGGCCGCTTGCCCACGTCTCCCCCGGCCCCCCGAGAGCCTGACCATGTTGGCTGTTTGATTCCTGAGCTCTGCGGGGACCCAGAAACTTGCAGGGGGCCGTGGAACGCCAGCACCGTGTCCTGGCTCTCCTCGCCGGCTTCCAGAGTGGCCACAGAGGAGACTCCCCACCTGCTGCAGGATGCGGGAATCCGTCGTCAGGCCATGAGGCCGGGGATGCAGCTCTTCTCCGGGGTGTCGCTCTGCTCTTCTGCGGGGGAGTGAACGCGCCCCACACCCCTGCCTGTGTGAGACTCCCACGGCCACGGCGACGGCCCCGGGCGCGGTCTCTTTCACGGAGAGCGGGCCCGGAAATCTCCAGACTCCCACGGAGGTTCAGTTTCACGCTCCACTCCACCCTTCCAGGCTGGCTTCTCCCCGCTGAAGACGTCTGCGGAGCCCCGCGATCGGCTTCCAGTCCCCGCAGAATCCCCGGAGAGCCCCAGAGCGCCAGACCCCGAAGCCCGCTCCCCGGCCCCCGCAAGCCACTCCCCGCTTCCGGGCCTTCTCCGGCCCCACCCATACCCAGGTCACAGCGCCCTGGGCCCTGTGGTTCCTGGCTTCTGCGGTCGGGCTGACCCAGGCTTCCCCCCGCCCCCGCCTTCCTGAAGGGGTGGAGCCTGTGGGCCTTTATAAGGGCCGCTGGCCGCCTGGGCCGGCCCCCTGGCTGGACCTGCGCGCCCTGCACAGGCCGACTGAGGGGCACGGGAGCCCGCCGGCCGCTCTCTGCCCGTGTCTGTCCGCGAAATTCCGGCCAGGTCTCCCCGCGATGGCTCTCCCGACACCTGCCGAGGGCGCCCTCCCGGCGGAAGCCCGAGGACGAGGACGGCGAAGGAGACTCGTTTGGACCCCGAGCCAAAGGGAGGCCCTGCGAGCCTGCTTTGAGCGGAACCCCTACCCGGGCATCGCCACCAGGGAAGAGCTGGCCCAGGCCATCGGCATTCCGGAGCCCAGGGTCCAGATTTGGTTTCAGAACGAGAGATCACGCCAGCTGAGGCAGCACCGGCGGGAATCTCGGCCCTGGCCCGGGAAACGCGGCCCGCAGGAAGGCAGGCGAAAGCGCACCGCCGTCACCGGGTCCCAGACCGCCCTGCTCCTGCGAGCCTTCCAGCAGGATCGCTTTCCCGGCATCGCCACCCGGGAAGAATTGGCCAGAGAGACGGGCCTCCCGGAGTCCCGGATTCAGATTTGGTTTCAGAACCGGAGGGCCAGGCACCCAGGCCAGGGTGGCGGGGCACCGGCGCACGCAGGCGGGCCGGGCAACGCGGCCCCCGGCGCGTGTCGCCCCGCTGCTCCCCCGCCGGTCGCCTTCACCCACACCGGGGCGTGGGCAACGGGGCTTCCCGCACCCCACACGCCCTGCGCGCCGTGGACTCTCCCACAGGGGGCTTTCGTGAGCCAGGGAGCGGGGGCCGTCGCCCGGCTCCAGCCCAGCCAGGCTGCGCGGGCAGCGGGGCTCTCCCTTCCTGCCGCGGCAGGCGGGGATTGGGATTTTCCCTGCGCTGCCCCGGCTACTCCACAGGGGGCGCTCTCCCACCCTCAGACTCCGCGGGGGTGGCCTCCGCACCCGAGCCAACGCCGGGGGGATCAGGACCCGCAGCACCACAGCCTGCCGGGCCCTTGCTGGGTGGGACAGCCTGGGCCCGCTCCAGCTGAGCCGCAGGGCCAGGGCGTGCCTGCGCCGCCCACGTCCCAGGGGAGTCCGTGGTGGGGCTGGGGCCAGGGGCCCCAGGTCGCCGGGGCGGCGTGGCAGCCCCAAGTCGGGGCAGCTCCACCTCCGGGGCCCGCGCCCCCGGAGGCCTCCGCGTGGCAGGAGCAGATGCAAGCCATCGGGGCGCCCTCCCCGCCGCTCCAGGAGCCTGGGCGCTCGTCTGCACTCCCCTCCAGCCTGCTGGACGAGCTCCTGGAGACCCCCGAGTTTCTGCAGCAGGCGCAGCCTTTCCTCGAAACGGAGGCCCGGACGGAGCTGCAGGACGTGCGAGAGCCCGCTTTGCTGGAACCGCTACTCCTCAGCGAGGAGGTATACCGGGCTCTGCTGGAGGTGCTTTAGGACGCCGCCTTGGGACGGGATCCGGGGCGGGGCGGTGGCCTCCCTTTCGCGGTTGAGCACCTGGCTTGGTGTGGAGAGGCCTGTGTTCCCTCTGGCCTCACCAGC
>NW_022321638.1:510-3603 GCF_002776525.5 Piliocolobus tephrosceles | reverse complement strand
GCTGGTGAGGCCAGAGGGAACACAGGCCTCTCCACACCAAGCCAGGTGCTCAACCGCGAAAGGGAGGCCACCGCCCCGCCCCGGATCCCGTCCCAAGGCGGCGTCCTAAAGCACCTCCAGCAGAGCCCGGTATACCTCCTCGCTGAGGAGTAGCGGTTCCAGCAAAGCGGGCTCTCGCACGTCCTGCAGCTCCGTCCGGGCCTCCGTTTCGAGGAAAGGCTGCGCCTGCTGCAGAAACTCGGGGGTCTCCAGGAGCTCGTCCAGCAGGCTGGAGGGGAGTGCAGACGAGCGCCCAGGCTCCTGGAGCGGCGGGGAGGGCGCCCCGATGGCTTGCATCTGCTCCTGCCACGCGGAGGCCTCCGGGGGCGCGGGCCCCGGAGGTGGAGCTGCCCCGACTTGGGGCTGCCACGCCGCCCCGGCGACCTGGGGCCCCTGGCCCCAGCCCCACCACGGACTCCCCTGGGACGTGGGCGGCGCAGGCACGCCCTGGCCCTGCGGCTCAGCTGGAGCGGGCCCAGGCTGTCCCACCCAGCAAGGGCCCGGCAGGCTGTGGTGCTGCGGGTCCTGATCCCCCCGGCGTTGGCTCGGGTGCGGAGGCCACCCCCGCGGAGTCTGAGGGTGGGAGAGCGCCCCCTGTGGAGTAGCCGGGGCAGCGCAGGGAAAATCCCAATCCCCGCCTGCCGCGGCAGGAAGGGAGAGCCCCGCTGCCCGCGCAGCCTGGCTGGGCTGGAGCCGGGCGACGGCCCCCGCTCCCTGGCTCACGAAAGCCCCCTGTGGGAGAGTCCACGGCGCGCAGGGCGTGTGGGGTGCGGGAAGCCCCGTTGCCCACGCCCCGGTGTGGGTGAAGGCGACCGGCGGGGGAGCAGCGGGGCGACACGCGCCGGGGGCCGCGTTGCCCGGCCCGCCTGCGTGCGCCGGTGCCCCGCCACCCTGGCCTGGGTGCCTGGCCCTCCGGTTCTGAAACCAAATCTGAATCCGGGACTCCGGGAGGCCCGTCTCTCTGGCCAATTCTTCCCGGGTGGCGATGCCGGGAAAGCGATCCTGCTGGAAGGCTCGCAGGAGCAGGGCGGTCTGGGACCCGGTGACGGCGGTGCGCTTTCGCCTGCCTTCCTGCGGGCCGCGTTTCCCGGGCCAGGGCCGAGATTCCCGCCGGTGCTGCCTCAGCTGGCGTGATCTCTCGTTCTGAAACCAAATCTGGACCCTGGGCTCCGGAATGCCGATGGCCTGGGCCAGCTCTTCCCTGGTGGCGATGCCCGGGTAGGGGTTCCGCTCAAAGCAGGCTCGCAGGGCCTCCCTTTGGCTCGGGGTCCAAACGAGTCTCCTTCGCCGTCCTCGTCCTCGGGCTTCCGCCGGGAGGGCGCCCTCGGCAGGTGTCGGGAGAGCCATCGCGGGGAGACCTGGCCGGAATTTCGCGGACAGACACGGGCAGAGAGCGGCCGGCGGGCTCCCGTGCCCCTCAGTCGGCCTGTGCAGGGCGCGCAGGTCCAGCCAGGGGGCCGGCCCAGGCGGCCAGCGGCCCTTATAAAGGCCCACAGGCTCCACCCCTTCAGGAAGGCGGGGGCGGGGGGAAGCCTGGGTCAGCCCGACCGCAGAAGCCAGGAACCACAGGGCCCAGGGCGCTGTGACCTGGGTATGGGTGGGGCCGGAGAAGGCCCGGAAGCGGGGAGTGGCTTGCGGGGGCCGGGGAGCGGGCTTCGGGGTCTGGCGCTCTGGGGCTCTCCGGGGATTCTGCGGGGACTGGAAGCCGATCGCGGGGCTCCGCAGACGTCTTCAGCGGGGAGAAGCCAGCCTGGAAGGGTGGAGTGGAGCGTGAAACTGAACCTCCGTGGGAGTCTGGAGATTTCCGGGCCCGCTCTCCGTGAAAGAGACCGCGCCCGGGGCCGTCGCCGTGGCCGTGGGAGTCTCACACAGGCAGGGGTGTGGGGCGCGTTCACTCCCCCGCAGAAGAGCAGAGCGACACCCCGGAGAAGAGCTGCATCCCCGGCCTCATGGCCTGACGACGGATTCCCGCATCCTGCAGCAGGTGGGGAGTCTCCTCTGTGGCCACTCTGGAAGCCGGCGAGGAGAGCCAGGACACGGTGCTGGCGTTCCACGGCCCCCTGCAAGTTTCTGGGTCCCCGCAGAGCTCAGGAATCAAACAGCCAACATGGTCAGGCTCTCGGGGGGCCGGGGGAGACGTGGGCAAGCGGCCCCCTGGCAGACGGCAAAGCAACGTGGAATCCGAAATCACGCTTCCGTCGTCCCGAGCGCGGCCCCTGTGTGGACGGGGCTGCCCGCCTCGCGCTGCAGTACGGGGCTCAGCCAGGGGACCGGAGGCCTGTAAACCGTGAGGGGGAAATCCGGACGGCCGCCCGAGTCGGGGTCTCTTGCCTGGGCAGACATCGCCCGTTCCTCGGGGAATCAGTGCCCCGCCGGCCGACGCGGCGGCGACTGTGGGCCCGGCCCTCTGCCCGCGCCGGGCGCTCGCCTTTCTCCCGGCGTGCGGGGGCTTGGGGGAGGGCTGGTCCTGTTGCTCCTGGAGCCCGAAGACCGCTTTGCCTCTCTGCCGCAGTCCCTCTGACCCTCGCTCCCGCCCGCCCCCACCCTCTCCTTGCGTCTTTCCCTGGGTTCCTTTCTGCCTCCCTCTCTCCGTCTCTCCGTCCCTCCCTCCCCACGTCCCTCCTCCTCCGTGCATCCCTCCAGGTCTCGCTTTCCCCTTTCCATCTCTGCCTGCCCTCCCTCCGGCCTGGAACGGTCAGCATCCCCGGTGCGTGGGGGATCCGGGTAGTGCCCGTGTAGCCGCCAGGTGTTCCATGGTGACAACGTGAAGGCTGCAGGGGCACGGGTGGGCGGGTGACGGCGGAGCGGAGGCAGAGAGGAGGGGAGCCGCGGGAGGGAGAGCAGGCCTGGGCGCTGCCCGGGCCCGGTGTTTCGCGGCGTGGAGGTCTCCACCCAGCAGCCCAGTGCATAAGGCGGTGGTGGTGCTGCCGGTGGTGTTGGGGGTGGGGATGGGGGTGGTGTGCGTGGGTGTGTGGGTGTGCGGTTGTGTGAGTGTGTTGGTGTGTGTGGGTGTGTGCGCGCGCGCGCCTACGCCCTTGGGCGAGCGCGGGGTTC
>NW_022321638.1:0-410 GCF_002776525.5 Piliocolobus tephrosceles | reverse complement strand
GGGGATGGGGGTGGTGTGCGTGGGTGTGTGGGTGTGCGGTTGTGTGAGTGTGTTGGTGTGTGTGGGTGTGTGCGCGCGCGCGCCTACGCCCTTGGGCGAGCGCGGGGTTGGGAGTGGGGTGGGGGATCAAGCGGGGGTCGGGTGGTGGAAACGCGTGAGAGCTGTGCCTGTGCCGGGTCTGCTCCGGGAGCCGAGGCGGCTGCCCGGACACCCGCGCATGCGCAGTAGACAGGCCCCCTCCTGGACCCTGGGCCGGCTCTGGGGTCCCGGGCATGTTTAGTTCTCCTCGGTGTGGGCTCTCTCGCCCCCGCCGCCGCCGCCGTCGCCGCCGCCGCGCCCAGACCCGGAAGGCAGGAATGCCAAGCTGGTGAGGCCAGAGGGAACACAGGCCTCTCCACACCAAGCCAGGT
>NW_022321637.1:0-1688 GCF_002776525.5 Piliocolobus tephrosceles | reverse complement strand
CATTTGCTTGGTAGATCTTCCTCCATCCCTTTATTTTGAGCCTATGTGTGTCTCTGCATGTGAGATGGGTCTCCTGAATATAGCAAACTGATGGGTCTTGACTTTTTATCCAATTTGCCAGTCTGTGTCTTTTAATTGGAGCATTTAGTCCATTTACATTTAAGGTTAATATTGTTATGTGTGAACTTGATCCTGTCATTATGATATTAACTGGTTATTTTGCTCATTAGTTGATGCAGTTTCTTCCTAGCATTGATGGACTTTACATTTTGGCATGTTTTTGCAATGGCTAGTACCGGTTGTTCCTTTCCATGTTTAGTGCTTCCTTCAGGAGCTCTTATAGGACAGGCCTGGTGGTGACAAAATCTCTAAGCATTTGCTTGTCTGTAAAGGATTTTATTTCTCCTTCACTTATGAAACTTAGTTTGGCTGGATATGAAATTCTTGGCTGAAAATTCTTTTCTTTAAGAATGTTGAATATTGGCCCCCACTCTCTTCTGGCTTGTAGAGTTTCTGTCAAGAGATCTGCTGTTAGTCTGATGGGCTTCCCTTTGTGGGTAACCCGACCTTTCTCTCTGGCTGCCCTTAACATTTTTTCCTTCATTTCAACTTTGGTTAATCTGACAATTATGTGTCTTGGAGTTGCTCTTCTGGAGGGGTATCTTTGTGGTGTTCTCTGTATTTCCTGAATTTGAATGTTGGCCTGCCTTACTAGGTTGGGGAAGTTCTCCTGGATAATATCCTGCAGAGTGTTTTCCAACTTGGTTCCATTTTCCCTGTCACTTTCAGGCACACCAATCAGACATAGAGTTGGTCTTTTCGCATAACCCCATATTTCTTGGAGGCTTTGTTCATTTCTTTTTACTTTTTTTTCTCTACACTTCTCTTCTTGCTTCATTTCATTCATTTGATCTTCAATCGCTGATACTCTTTCTTCCAGTTGATCGAGTCGGTTACTGAAGCTTGTGCATTTGTCACGTAGTTCTCATGTTATGGTTTTCATCTCTATCAGTTCTTTTAAGGACTTCTGTACATTGGTTATTCTAGTTAGCCATTCATCAAATCTTTTTTCAAGATTTTTAGTTTCCTTGCGCTGGTTACATCATTCCTCCTTTAGCTCTGAGAAGTTTGATCGACTGAAGCCTTCCTCTCTCAGCTCGTCAAAGTCATTCTCCATCCAGCTTTGTTCTGTTGCTGGCGATGAGCTGCGTTCCTTTGGAGGGGGAGATGCGCTCTGATTTTTTGAATTTCCAGCTTTTCTGCACTGCTTTTTCCCCATCTTTGTGGTTTTATCTGCCTTTGGTCTTTGATGATGGTGACGTACTGATGGGGTTTTGGTGTGGGTATCCTTTCTGTTTGTTAGTTTTCCTTCTCACAGTCAGGACCCTCAGCTGCAGGTCTGGTAGAGTTTGCTTGAGGTCCACTCCAGACCCTGTTTGCCTGGGTATCAGCAGCAGAGGCTGCAGAAGATAGACTATTGCTGAACAGCGAGTGTTGCTCTCTGATGCTTGCTCTGGAAGCTTCATCTCAGGGATGAAACCAGCCATGTGAGGTGTGAAATGTCGGTCTGCACTTAGTGGGGGAAGTCTCCCAGTTAGGCTACTCAGGGGTCAGGGACCCACTTGAGCAAGCAGTCCGTCCGTTCTCAGATCTCAACCTCCATGCTGGGAGATCCACTGCTCTCTTCA
>NW_022321636.1:0-1756 GCF_002776525.5 Piliocolobus tephrosceles | reverse complement strand
TTCCTATCCATGAGCATGGTATGTTCTTCCATTTGTTTGTGTCCTCTTTGATTTCACTGAGCAGTGGTTTGTAGTTCTCCTTGAAGAGGTCCTTTATATCCCTTGTAAGTTGGATTCTTAGGTATTTTATTCTCTTTGAAGCAATTGTGAATGGAAGTTCATTCATGATTTGGCTCTCTGTTTATCTGTTACTGGTCTATAAGAATGCTTGTGATTTTTGCACATTGATTTTGTATCCTGAGATTTTGCTGAAGTTGCTTATCAGCTTAAGGAGATTTTGGGCTGAGACAATGGGGTTTTCTAAATATACAATCATGTCATCTGCAAACAGGGACAATTTGACTTTGTTTTTCCTAACTGAATACCCTTTGTTTCTTTCTCTTGCCTGATTGCCCTAGCCAGAACTTCCAACACTAAGTTGAATAGGAGTGGTGAGAGAGGGCATCCCTGTCTTGTGCCAGTTTTCAAAGGGAATTTTTCCAGTTTTTGCCCATGTAGTATGGTATTGGCTGTGGGTTTGTCATTTATAATTTGTCATGTCTTATTATTTTGAGATATGTTCCATGAATACCAAATTTATTGAGAGTTTTCAGCATGAAGGGCTGTTGAATTTTATCAAAGGCTTTTTCTGCATCTATTGAGATAATCATGTGGTTTTTGTCTTTGGTTCTGTTGATATGCTGGATTACGTTTATTGATTTGCATATGTTGAACCACCCTTGCATCCCAGGGATGAAGCCCACTCGATCATGGTGGATAAGCTTCTTGATGTGCTGCTGGATTTGGTTTGCCAGTATTTTATTGAGGATTTTTGCATCGATGTTCATCAGGGATATTGATCTAAAATTCTCTTTTTTGCTTGTATCTCTGCTGGGCTTTGGTATCAGGATGATGTTGGCCTCGTAAAATGAGTTAGGGTAGTTTGTATTTCTGTGGGGTCGGTGGTGATATCCCCTTTATCATTTTTTATTGCGTCTATTTGATTCTTCTCTCTTTTCTTCTTTTTCAGTCTTGCTAGTGGTCTATCAATTTTGTTGATCTTTTCAAAAAGTCAGCTCCTAGATTCATTGATTTTTTGGAGCGATTTTTGTGTCTCTATCTCCTTCAGTTCTGCTCTGATCTTAGTTATTTGTTGCCTTCTGCTAGCTTTTGAATGTGTTTGCTCTTGCTTCTCTAGTTCTTTTAATTGTGATGTTAGGGTGTCAATTTTAGATCTTTCCTGCTTTCTCTTGTGGGCATTTAGTGCTATACATTTCCCTCTGCACACTACTTTAACTGTGTAGTAGAGATTCTGGTATATTGTATCTTTGTTCTCATTGGTTTCAAAGAACATCTTTATTTCTGTCTTCATTTCGTTATGTACCCAGTAGTCATTCAGGAACAGATTGTTCAGTTTCCATGTAGTTGAGTGGTTTTGATTGAGTTTCTTAGTCCTGAGTTCTAGTTTGATTGCACTGTGGTCTGAGAGACAGTTTGTTATAATTTCTGTTCTTGTACATTTGCTGAGGAGTGCTTTACTTCCAACTATGTGGTCAATTTTGGAATAAGTACGATGTGGTGCTGAGAAGAATGTATATTCTGTTGATTTGGGGTGGAGAGTTCTGTAGATGTCTATTAGGTCTGCTTGGTGCAGAGTTGAGTTCAATTCCTGGATATCCTTGTTAACTTTTTGTCTCGTTGATCTGTCTAATGTTGACAGTGGGGTGTTAAAGTCTCCCATTATTATTGTATGGGAGTCTAAGTCTCTTTGTAAGTC
>NW_022321635.1:0-6634 GCF_002776525.5 Piliocolobus tephrosceles | reverse complement strand
TGATATTAACTGGTTATTTTGCTCATTAGTTGATGCAGTTTCTTCCTAGGCTCGATGGTCTTTACATTTTGGCATGTTTTTGCAATGGCTGGTACCGGTTGTTCCTTTCCATGTTTAGGGCTTCCTTCAGGGTCTCTTGTAAGGCAGGCCTGGTGGTGACAAAATCTCTAAGCATTTGCTTATCTGTAAAGAATTTTATTTCTCCTTCACTTATGAAACTTAGTTTGGCTGGATATGAAATTCTGGGTTTAAAATTATTTTCTTTAAGAATGTTGAATATTGGCCCCCACTCTCTTCTGGCTTGTAGAGTTTCTGCCGAGAGATCTGCTGTCAGTCTGATGGGCTTCCCTTTGTGGGGAACCCGACCTTTCTCTCTGGCTGCCCTTAAGATTTTTTCCTTCATTTCAACTTTGGTGAATCTGGCAATTGTGTGTCTTGGAGTTGCTCTTCTGGAGGAGTATCTTTGTGGCATTCTCTGTATTTCCTGAATTTGAATGTTGGCCTGCCCTGCTAGGTTGGGGAAGTTCTCCTGGATGATATCCTGAAGAGTGTTTTCCAATTTGGTTCCATTTTCCCCCTCACTTTCAGGCACCCCAATCAGACGTAGATTTGGTCTTATACATAATCCCATACTTCTTGCAGGCTTTGTTCATTTCTTTTTCTTCTTTTTTCTTTTGTTTTCTCTTCTCGCTTCATTTCATTCATTTGATCCTCCATCGCTGATAATCTTTCTTCCAGTTGATCGAGTCGGTTACTGAAGCTTGTGCATTTGTCACGTATTTCTCGTGTCATGGTTTTCATCTCTGTCATTTCGTTTATGACCTTCTCTGCATTAATTAGTCTAGCTGTCTATTCTTCCACTCTTTTTTCAAGATGTTTAGTTTCTTTGCGCTGGGTACGTAATTCCTCCTTTAGCTCTGAGAGGTTTGATGGACTGAAGCCTTCTTCTCTCATCTCATCAAAATCATTCTCTGACCAGCTTTGATCCGTTGCTGGCGATGGGCTGTGCTCCTTTGCAGGAGGAGATGCGCTCTTAGTTTTTGAATTTCCAGCTTTTCTGCCCTGCTTTTTCCCCATCTTTGTGGTTTTATCTGTCTCTGGTCTTTAATGATGGTGATGTACTGATGGGGTTTTGGTATAGGTGACCTTCCTGTTTGATAGTTTTCCTTCTGACAGTAAGGACCCTCAGCTATAGGTCTGTTGGAGATTGCTTGAGGTCCACTCCAGACCCTGTTTGCCTGGGTATCAGCAGCAGAGGTTGCAGAAGATAGAATATTGCTGAACAGCGAGTGCACCTGTCTGATTCTTGCTTTGGAAGCTTCCTCTCAGGGGTGTACTCCACCCTGTGAGGTGTGGGGTGTCAGACTGCCCCTAGTGGGAGATGTCTCCCAGTTAGGCTACTCAGGGGTCAGGAACCCACTTGAGCAGGCAGACTGCCCCTTCTCAGATCTCAACCTCCGTGTTGGGAGATCCACTGCTCTCTTCAAAGCTGTCAGACAGAGTCGTTCGCATTTGCACAGGCTTCTGCACCTTTAGCTGAGCCCTGTCCCCAGAGGCGCAGTCTACAGAGACAGGCAGGTTTCCTTGAGCTGCTGTGAGCTCCACCCAGTTCGAGCTTCCCAGTGGCTTTATTTACCTACTTAAGCCTCAGCGATGGCGGGCGCCCCTCCCCCAGCCTCGCTGCTGCCTTGCGGTTAGATTGCCGCAGACTGCTGTGTTAGCAAGGAGGGAGGCTCCGTGGGCGTGGGACCCTCCTGGCCAGGTGTGGGATATATTCTCCGGTGTGCCCGTGTTATAGCGCAGTATTGGGGTGGGAGTTACCCAATTTTCCAGGTGTTGTGTGTCTCAGTTCCCCTGGCTAGGAAAAGGGACTCCCTTCCCCCTCGTGCTTCCCAGGTGAGGCGATGCCTCGCTCTCGCTGGTCGGGCTGCAGCAGCTGAGGCACGGATTGTCCGGCACTCCAGAGTGAGATGACCCCAGTACCTCAGTTGAAAATGCAGAAATCACCGGTCTTCTGTGTCGCTCGCGCTGGGAGATGGAGACTGGCGCTGTTCCTATTCGGCCATCTTGCTCCGCCCCCCAAAGCTGAACTCTTGATGCCTTCTCTGCACCTACCTCACCGAAACCTGCTGCTTCTCTACCCTATACCCCATCTCAGTTGATAGAAAATGCATCCTTTCCCTTCCTCTCTTCCTCTCGTGCACCACATCAGGAAGTGCTTGTGCCTCTGCCTTCAAATTATAACCAGAATGTAACCACTTCTTGCCACTCCCGCTGCTGTCTACTATCCCCTGCCCCCTCCCATCTGAACTACCTGAATTACTGAGGTAGCCTCCCACCTATCTCTCTGCTTCTACTTTTGTCCTCCTGGAGTTCATCCTGAGCATAGCAACCAGAGAAGTCTCTTAAAAGAAGTCAGATCATGTCCCTTCTCTGTGCAAATCCCTGCAGTGACTCCTCTGCATACTCAGAGTAAAAGCTGAAGTCCTTACAGATGTCCACAGGGCTTTATACCATATGACCCCTTCTTGCCTTTCTGTGCTCATCTTCTGCTCTTCTCTTTTATTACTCTGTTCCAACCACACTGGCCTCCTTACTGTTTCTTTAATGCATCAAGCATGCCCCTGACTTAGGGATTTTGTTTTGTTTTCTCTGCCTGGAACACTCCACTCCGTAGAGCCCCTTGGATATCTCTTTCCTCCTTTAAGTCATTGCCTGAATTTCATCTCTATGAAGCCTACCCTGAATTCCCTAATTATCACTGCAACCTACCCCCTCCCTACTCACAATCCCCCTTGCCTTACTCTTTTTTTCATAGCATGTATCATCTTCGAATAAACATGTGGCCAATGTTAGTATGCTTATTGTTGATTATCTTTCTCCCCATGCTAGCATGCAAACTCCACAAGGCAGGGTCTTGCTTGTCATTGTTGCATCCCAAGTGCCCAGAATAGTGCCTGACACATAGCAGCTTATATCTCATGAGTGTTAAAAGAATGAGTGTATTCACAGATCATCAATAGAAACTCAATAGATGTGTTATGCAGTTGAGATAAAGTAGACCACAAAAATGAGTGTACAAAGGAATTAAAAACTGCCAAGAATAACCAAACAATCCAATGGCAAAATATACAATTCCAATATCAGACTTCTCAAGAAAATCAGTATGCAATCCAAAAATAAGGTAATTAACAAGTTTTAAAATATTCTAATTTAGGAGCAACACAGTGTTTCCAAATATGAGGATTATAAACTTTTTGTTTAATTCCAACAATTTGAGAGTGATGAGAGCTTGTTGCTTTTGTGAATTCTAAATGTTTAGTATACAATAACACCTGTTAATATTTCTCTGACTTATACCTCACACGGTTTAGGAAATGCTGCCATGAAATACTGACTGGCTTGTGAGTCAGATTTTGCATATACACATTTACATATAATAAGAAATAATACCTTACAGTTTTCAGATTGTTATTAATTACATTTTCATTTGATACTGTGACAGTTAAGAATTGATTACATCAGATACATAAAGCATCTTTGAAGACCCACAAAAAAGGCAATTGTCTTGGCTAGGCACGGTGGTTCACACCTGTAATCCTAACAGTTTGGGAGGCCAAGGCAGGTGGATCACTTGAGGTCAGTAGTTCAAGAACAACATGATGAAACCCTGTCTCTACCAAAAATATGAAAAATTAGCCAGGCATGGTGGTGTGCGCCTGTAGTCCCCGCTACTCAGGAGACTGAGGCAGGAGAATCGCTCAAACCTAAGAGTTGACGTTGCAGTGAGCCAAGATCACATTACTGCACTCCAGCCTGGGCAACAGAGCAAGACCCTATTTCAAAAAAAAAAAAGCAAGTTTCTTAACAGAATTTATTTCTTTATTTCTTTATTTTTTATTTTCATTTATTTATTTATTTTTGAAACGGAGTCTCGCTCTATCACCTGGGTTGGAGTGCAGTGGCGCAATCTCAGCTCACTGCAAGCTCCGCCTCCCAGGTTCACGCCACTCTCCTGCCTCAGCCTCCCGAGTAGCTGGGAGTACAGGCGCCCACACCACGCCTGGCTAATTTTTGCTTTTGTATTTTTTAGTAGAAACGGGGTTTCACCTTGTTAGCCAGGATGGTCTCAATCTCCTGACCTCGTGATCCGCCCGCCTCAGGCTCCCTGGGATTATAGGCATGAGCTGCCATGCCCGGCCTATTGGCATCTTTTTAAAGCCTGTGGTTAATTCAGTCCAGGCTTATGGATGAATTATGCAACAGGGTTTTGAAATGCACTAATACTTTATCAATCACATACACTCTTCTAAAGCTGAAATTTACCACATATTGCCCATGGGTTTTGGGTCAAAATACAAGGATTATTTACATGCTAACTGCTTTACTTTTATTAAGGTTTTGTGCATGGTTGATGAGATGTAAGGAACTATACTGGGTGTTATCACTGAACAGTATCTGTTAGCCACTGCCTAGTGTTAGTCCATGCAATACTTTGCATATGTCACCCAAAAATTCATGTGTTGAGAACTTAATCCCCAGTGCAACATGGCTGGAAGGTGGGGCCTAATATTAGGTAATTAAATCATGAGGGTTCTGCCCTCAGGAATGGATTAATATCATTAATGGGCTAATTATCTCAAAAATGAGTTTGTTATAAAAGGGAATTTGGTCCCCTCCTGCTCTCTTATTCTCACCATCTCTTGCCCTTCCACCTTCTGCCATGGGATGATGCAGCATGAAGGCCCTTGCAAGATGCTGGTGTCATGCTCTTGAATTTCCCTGTCTCCAGAACTCTGATCTCATTTCTGTTCTTATAAATTACCCATTCTATGATATTCTGCAATAGCAGCATAAAACAGACTAAGATACCCACCTTCCTCCCCTATGCCTACCTTCAAGTCTCCAAAGATGTTTGCATTATTCTGCAGGCAGAATAATGGTAATTTCAATAGGCCTTCTCCTTTTACAGAGATAATTTCCACTGCAGCTAATTTTATAAGTTATTTAGCACCACTATTCTTTAGTATGCTATGGAGCAAAGTAGCAAGGGTGTGTCAGGCAGAAGTTAGTCAACCTAAATTATAAAACCAACCTTTTTTTTTTTAATATTTTAAGTTCTAGGGTACATGTGCACAACATGCAGGTTTGTTACATATGTACACATGTGCCATGTTGGTGTGCTGCACCCATTAACTCGTCATTTACATTAGGTATATCTACTAATGCTATCCCTCCCCCCATCCCCCTCCCCACGATAGGACCCGGTGTGTACCCGGTGTGTGATGTTCCCCTTCCTGTGTGCAAATTATCTCATTGTTCAATTCCCACCTATGAGTGAGAACTTGCGGTATTTGGTTTTCTGTTCTTGCGATAGTTTGCTGAGAATGATGGTTTCCAGCTGCATCCATGTCCCTACAAAGGACACGAACTCATCCTTTTTTATGGCTACATAATATTCCATGGTGTATATGTGCCACATTTTCTTAATCCAGTCTGTCACTGATGGGCATTTGGGTTGATTCCAAGTCTTTGCTATTGTGAATAGTGCCGCAATAAACATACGTGTGCATGCATCTTTATAGCAGCATGATTTATAATCCTTTGGGTATATACCCACTAATGGGATGACTGGGTCATATGGTATTTCTAGTTCTAGATCCTTGAGGAACTGCCATACTGTTTTCCACAATGGTTGAACCAATTTACAATCCCACCAACAGTGTAAAAGTGTTCCTATTTCTCCACATCCTTTCCAGCACCTGTTGTTTCCTGACTTTTTAGTGATTGCCATTCTAACTGATGTGAGATGGTATCTCATTGCGGTTTTGATTTGCATTTCTCTGATGGCGAGTGATGATGAGCATTTTTTCATGTGTCTGTTGGCTGCATAAATGTCTTCTTTTGAGAAGTGTATGTTCATATCCTTTGCCCACCTTTTGATGGGGTTGTTTGTTTTTTTCTTGTAAATTTGGTTGAGTTCTTTGTAGGTTCTCGATATTAGCCCTTTGTCAGATGAGTAGATTGCAAAAATTTTCTCCCATTCTGTAGGTTGCCTGTTCATTCTGATGGTAGTTTCTTTTGCTGTGCAGAAGCTCTTTAGTTTAATTAGATCCCATTTGTCAATTTTGGCTTTTGTTGCCATTGCTTTTGGTGTTTTAGACATGAAGTCCTTGCCCATGCCTATGTCCTGAATGGTATTGCCTAGGTTTTCTTCTAGGGTTTTTGTGGTTTTAGTTCTAACATTTAAGTCTCTAATACATCTTGAATTAATTTTTAAATAAGGAGTAAGGAAAGGATCCAGTTTCAGTTTTCTACTTATGACTAGCCAATTTTCCCAGCACCATTTATTAAATAGGGAATTCTTTCCCCCTTTCTTGTTTTTCTCAGGTTTGTCAAAGATCAGATGGCTGTAGATGTGTGGTATTATTTCTGAGGGCTCTGTTATGTTCCGTTGGTCTATATCTCTGTTTTGGTACCAGTACCATGCTGTTTTGGTTACTGTAGCCTTGTAGTATAGTTTGAAGTCAGGTAGCGTGATGCCTCTAGCTTTGTTCTTTTGACTTAGGATTGTCTTGGCAATGTGGGCTCTTTTTTGGTTCCATATGAACTTTAAAGCAGTTTTTTCCAATTC
>NW_022321634.1:0-1688 GCF_002776525.5 Piliocolobus tephrosceles | reverse complement strand
TGAAGAGAGCAGTGGATCTCCCAGCATGGAGGTTGAGATCTGAGAACGGACGGACTGCTTGCTCAAGTGGGTCCCTGACCCCTGAGTAGCCTAACTGGGAGACTTCCCCCACTAAGTGCAGACCGACATTTCACACCTCACATGGCTGGTTTCATCCCTGAGATGAAGCTTCCAGAGCAAGCATCAGAGAGCAACACTCGCTGTTCAGCAATAGTCTATCTTCTGCAGCCTCTGCTGCTGATACCCAGGCAAACAGGGTCTGGAGTGGACCTCAAGCAAACTCTACCAGACCTGCAGCTGAGGGTCCTGACTGTGAGAAGGAAAACTAACAAACAGAAAGGATACCCACACCAAAACCCCATCAGTACGTCACCATCATCAAAGACCAAAGGCAGATAAAACCACAAAGATGGGGAAAAAGCAGTGCAGAAAAGCTGGAAATTCAAAAAATCAGAGCGCATCTCCCCCTCCAAAGGAACGCAGCTCATCGCCAGCAACAGAACAAAGCTGGATGGAGAATGACTTTGACGAGCTGAGAGAGGAAGGCTTCAGTCGATCAAACTTCTCAGAGCTAAAGGAGGAATGATGTAACCAGCGCAAGGAAACTAAAAATCTTGAAAAAAGATTTGATGAATGGCTAACTAGAATAACCAATGTACAGAAGTCCTTAAAAGAACTGATAGAGATGAAAACCATAACATGAGAACTACGTGACAAATGCACAAGCTTCAGTAACCGACTCGATCAACTGGAAGAAAGAGTATCAGCGATTGAAGATCAAATGAATGAAATGAAGCAAGAAGAGAAGTGTAGAGAAAAAAAAGTAAAAAGAAATGAACAAAGCCTCCAAGAAATATGGGGTTATGCGAAAAGACCAACTCTATGTCTGATTGGTGTGCCTGAAAGTGACAGGGAAAATGGAACCAAGTTGGAAAACACTCTGCAGGATATTATCCAGGAGAACTTCCCCAACCTAGTAAGGCAGGCCAACATTCAAATTCAGGAAATACAGAGAACACCACAAAGATACCCCTCCAGAAGAGCAACTCCAAGACACATAATTGTCAGATTAACCAAAGTTGAAATGAAGGAAAAAATGTTAAGGGCAGCCAGAGAGAAAGGTCGGGTTACCCACAAAGGGAAGCCCATCAGACTAACAGCAGATCTCTTGACAGAAACTCTACAAGCCAGAAGAGAGTGGGGGCCAATATTCAACATTCTTAAAGAAAAGAATTTTCAGCCAAGAATTTCATATCCAGCCAAACTAAGTTTCATAAGTGAAGGAGAAATAAAATCCTTTACAGACAAGCAAATGCTTAGAGATTTTGTCACCACCAGGCCTGTCCTATAAGAGCTCCTGAAGGAAGCACTAAACATGGAAAGGAACAACCGGTACTAGCCATTGCAAAAACATGCCAAAATGTAAAGTCCATCAATGCTAGGAAGAAACTGCATCAACTAATGAGCAAAATAACCAGTTAATATCATAATGACAGGATCAAGTTCACACATAACAATATTAACCTTAAATGTAAATGGACTAAATGCTCCAATTAAAAGACACAGACTGGCAAATTGGATAAAAAGTCAAGACCCATCAGTTTGCTATATTCAGGAGACCCATCTCACATGCAGAGACACACATAGGCTCAAAATAAAGGGATGGAGGAAGATCTACCAAGCAAATG
>NW_022321633.1:0-1756 GCF_002776525.5 Piliocolobus tephrosceles | reverse complement strand
GACTTACAAAGAGACTTAGACTCCCATACAATAATAATGGGAGACTTTAACACCCCACTGTCAACATTAGACAGATCAACGAGACAAAAAGTTAACAAGGATATCCAGGAATTGAACTCAACTCTGCACCAAGCAGACCTAATAGACATCTACAGAACTCTCCACCCCAAATCAACAGAATATACATTCTTCTCAGCACCACATCGTACTTATTCCAAAATTGACCACATAGTTGGAAGTAAAGCACTCCTCAGCAAATGTACAAGAACAGAAATTATAACAAACTGTCTCTCAGACCACAGTGCAATCAAACTAGAACTCAGGACTAAGAAACTCAATCAAAACCACTCAACTACATGGAAACTGAACAATCTGTTCCTGAATGACTACTGGGTACATAACGAAATGAAGACAGAAATAAAGATGTTCTTTGAAACCAATGAGAACAAAGATACAATATACCAGAATCTCTACTACACAGTTAAAGTAGTGTGCAGAGGGAAATGTATAGCACTAAATGCCCACAAGAGAAAGCAGGAAAGATCTAAAATTGACACCCTAACATCACAATTAAAAGAACTAGAGAAGCAAGAGCAAACACATTCAAAAGCTAGCAGAAGGCAACAAATAACTAAGATCAGAGCAGAACTGAAGGAGATAGAGACACAAAAATCGCTCCAAAAAATCAATGAATCTAGGAGCTGACTTTTTGAAAAGATCAACAAAATTGATAGACCACTAGCAAGACTGAAAAAGAAGAAAAGAGAGAAGAATCAAATAGACGCAATAAAAAATGATAAAGGGGATATCACCACCGACCCCACAGAAATACAAACTACCCTAACTCATTTTACGAGGCCAACATCATCCTGATACCAAAGCCCAGCAGAGATACAAGCAAAAAAGAGAATTTTAGATCAATATCCCTGATGAACATCGATGCAAAAATCCTCAATAAAATACTGGCAAACCAAATCCAGCAGCACATCAAGAAGCTTATCCACCATGATCGAGTGGGCTTCATCCCTGGGATGCAAGGGTGGTTCAACATATGCAAATCAATAAACGTAATCCAGCATATCAACAGAACCAAAGACAAAAACCACATGATTATCTCAATAGATGCAGAAAAAGCCTTTGATAAAATTCAACAGCCCTTCATGCTGAAAACTCTCAATAAATTTGGTATTCATGGAACATATCTCAAAATAATAAGACATGACAAATTATAAATGACAAACCCACAGCCAATACCATACTACATGGGCAAAAACTGGAAAAATTCCCTTTGAAAACTGGCACAAGACAGGGATGCCCTCTCTCACCACTCCTATTCAACTTAGTGTTGGAAGTTCTGGCTAGGGCAATCAGGCAAGAGAAAGAAACAAAGGGTATTCAGTTAGGAAAAACAAAGTCAAATTGTCCCTGTTTGCAGATGACATGATTGTATATTTAGAAAACCCCATTGTCTCAGCCCAAAATCTCCTTAAGCTGATAAGCAACTTCAGCAAAATCTCAGGATACAAAATCAATGTGCAAAAATCACAAGCATTCTTATAGACCAGTAACAGATAAACAGAGAGCCAAATCATGAATGAACTTCCATTCACAATTGCTTCAAAGAGAATAAAATACCTAAGAATCCAACTTACAAGGGATATAAAGGACCTCTTCAAGGAGAACTACAAACCACTGCTCAGTGAAATCAAAGAGGACACAAACAAATGGAAGAACATACCATGCTCATGGATAGGAA
>NW_022321632.1:0-6634 GCF_002776525.5 Piliocolobus tephrosceles | reverse complement strand
GAATTGGAAAAAACTGCTTTAAAGTTCATATGGAACCAAAAAAGAGCCCACATTGCCAAGACAATCCTAAGTCAAAAGAACAAAGCTAGAGGCATCACGCTACCTGACTTCAAACTATACTACAAGGCTACAGTAACCAAAACAGCATGGTACTGGTACCAAAACAGAGATATAGACCAACGGAACATAACAGAGCCCTCAGAAATAATACCACACATCTACAGCCATCTGATCTTTGACAAACCTGAGAAAAACAAGAAAGGGGGAAAGAATTCCCTATTTAATAAATGGTGCTGGGAAAATTGGCTAGTCATAAGTAGAAAACTGAAACTGGATCCTTTCCTTACTCCTTATTTAAAAATTAATTCAAGATGTATTAGAGACTTAAATGTTAGAACTAAAACCACAAAAACCCTAGAAGAAAACCTAGGCAATACCATTCAGGACATAGGCATGGGCAAGGACTTCATGTCTAAAACACCAAAAGCAATGGCAACAAAAGCCAAAATTGACAAATGGGATCTAATTAAACTAAAGAGCTTCTGCACAGCAAAAGAAACTACCATCAGAATGAACAGGCAACCTACAGAATGGGAGAAAATTTTTGCAATCTACTCATCTGACAAAGGGCTAATATCGAGAACCTACAAAGAACTCAACCAAATTTACAAGAAAAAAACAAACAACCCCATCAAAAGGTGGGCAAAGGATATGAACATACACTTCTCAAAAGAAGACATTTATGCAGCCAACAGACACATGAAAAAATGCTCATCATCACTCGCCATCAGAGAAATGCAAATCAAAACCGCAATGAGATACCATCTCACATCAGTTAGAATGGCAATCACTAAAAAGTCAGGAAACAACAGGTGCTGGAAAGGATGTGGAGAAATAGGAACACTTTTACACTGTTGGTGGGATTGTAAATTGGTTCAACCATTGTGGAAAACAGTATGGCAGTTCCTCAAGGATCTAGAACTAGAAATACCATATGACCCAGTCATCCCATTAGTGGGTATATACCCAAAGGATTATAAATCATGCTGCTATAAAGATGCATGCACACGTATGTTTATTGCGGCACTATTCACAATAGCAAAGACTTGGAATCAACCCAAATGCCCATCAGTGACAGACTGGATTAAGAAAATGTGGCACATATACACCATGGAATATTATGTAGCCATAAAAAAGGATGAGTTCGTGTCCTTTGTAGGGACATGGATGCAGCTGGAAACCATCATTCTCAGCAAACTATCGCAAGAACAGAAAACCAAATACCGCAAGTTCTCACTCATAGGTGGGAATTGAACAATGAGATAATTTGCACACAGGAAGGGGAACATCACACACCGGGTACACACCGGGTCCTATCGTGGGGAGGGGGATGGGGGGAGGGATAGCATTAGTAGATATACCTAATGTAAATGACGAGTTAATGGGTGCAGCACACCAACATGGCACATGTGTACATATGTAACAAACCTGCATGTTGTGCACATGTACCCTAGAACTTAAAATATTAAAAAAAAAAAGGTTGGTTTTATAATTTAGGTTGACTAACTTCTGCCTGACACACCCTTGCTACTTTGCTCCATAGCATACTAAAGAATAGTGGTGCTAAATAACTTATAAAATTAGCTGCAGTGGAAATTATCTCTGTAAAAGGAGAAGGCCTATTGAAATTACCATTATTCTGCCTGCAGAATAATGCAAACATCTTTGGAGACTTGAAGGTAGGCATAGGGGAGGAAGGTGGGTATCTTAGTCTGTTTTATGCTGCTATTGCAGAATATCATAGAATGGGTAATTTATAAGAACAGAAATGAGATCAGAGTTCTGGAGACAGGGAAATTCAAGAGCATGACACCAGCATCTTGCAAGGGCCTTCATGCTGCATCATCCCATGGCAGAAGGTGGAAGGGCAAGAGATGGTGAGAATAAGAGAGCAGGAGGGGACCAAATTCCCTTTTATAACAAACTCATTTTTGAGATAATTAGCCCATTAATGATATTAATCCATTCCTGAGGGCAGAACCCTCATGATTTAATTACCTAATATTAGGCCCCACCTTCCAGCCATGTTGCACTGGGGATTAAGTTCTCAACACATGAATTTTTGGGTGACATATGCAAAGTATTGCATGGACTAACACTAGGCAGTGGCTAACAGATACTGTTCAGTGATAACACCCAGTATAGTTCCTTACATCTCATCAACCATGCACAAAACCTTAATAAAAGTAAAGCAGTTAGCATGTAAATAATCCTTGTATTTTGACCCAAAACCCATGGGCAATATGTGGTAAATTTCAGCTTTAGAAGAGTGTATGTGATTGATAAAGTATTAGTGCATTTCAAAACCCTGTTGCATAATTCATCCATAAGCCTGGACTGAATTAACCACAGGCTTTAAAAAGATGCCAATAGGCCGGGCATGGCAGCTCATGCCTATAATCCCAGGGAGCCTGAGGCGGGCGGATCACGAGGTCAGGAGATTGAGACCATCCTGGCTAACAAGGTGAAACCCCGTTTCTACTAAAAAATACAAAAGCAAAAATTAGCCAGGCGTGGTGTGGGCGCCTGTACTCCCAGCTACTCGGGAGGCTGAGGCAGGAGAGTGGCGTGAACCTGGGAGGCGGAGCTTGCAGTGAGCTGAGATTGCGCCACTGCACTCCAACCCAGGTGATAGAGCGAGACTCCGTTTCAAAAATAAATAAATAAATGAAAATAAAAAATAAAGAAATAAAGAAATAAATTCTGTTAAGAAACTTGCTTTTTTTTTTTTGAAATAGGGTCTTGCTCTGTTGCCCAGGCTGGAGTGCAGTAATGTGATCTTGGCTCACTGCAACGTCAACTCTTAGGTTTGAGCGATTCTCCTGCCTCAGTCTCCTGAGTAGCGGGGACTACAGGCGCACACCACCATGCCTGGCTAATTTTTCATATTTTTGGTAGAGACAGGGTTTCATCATGTTGTTCTTGAACTACTGACCTCAAGTGATCCACCTGCCTTGGCCTCCCAAACTGTTAGGATTACAGGTGTGAACCACCGTGCCTAGCCAAGACAATTGCCTTTTTTGTGGGTCTTCAAAGATGCTTTATGTATCTGATGTAATCAATTCTTAACTGTCACAGTATCAAATGAAAATGTAATTAATAACAATCTGAAAACTGTAAGGTATTATTTCTTATTATATGTAAATGTGTATATGCAAAATCTGACTCACAAGCCAGTCAGTATTTCATGGCAGCATTTCCTAAACCGTGTGAGGTATAAGTCAGAGAAATATTAACAGGTGTTATTGTATACTAAACATTTAGAATTCACAAAAGCAACAAGCTCTCATCACTCTCAAATTGTTGGAATTAAACAAAAAGTTTATAATCCTCATATTTGGAAACACTGTGTTGCTCCTAAATTAGAATATTTTAAAACTTGTTAATTACCTTATTTTTGGATTGCATACTGATTTTCTTGAGAAGTCTGATATTGGAATTGTATATTTTGCCATTGGATTGTTTGGTTATTCTTGGCAGTTTTTAATTCCTTTGTACACTCATTTTTGTGGTCTACTTTATCTCAACTGCATAACACATCTATTGAGTTTCTATTGATGATCTGTGAATACACTCATTCTTTTAACACTCATGAGATATAAGCTGCTATGTGTCAGGCACTATTCTGGGCACTTGGGATGCAACAATGACAAGCAAGACCCTGCCTTGTGGAGTTTGCATGCTAGCATGGGGAGAAAGATAATCAACAATAAGCATACTAACATTGGCCACATGTTTATTCGAAGATGATACATGCTATGAAAAAAAGAGTAAGGCAAGGGGGATTGTGAGTAGGGAGGGGGTAGGTTGCAGTGATAATTAGGGAATTCAGGGTAGGCTTCATAGAGATGAAATTCAGGCAATGACTTAAAGGAGGAAAGAGATATCCAAGGGGCTCTACGGAGTGGAGTGTTCCAGGCAGAGAAAACAAAACAAAATCCCTAAGTCAGGGGCATGCTTGATGCATTAAAGAAACAGTAAGGAGGCCAGTGTGGTTGGAACAGAGTAATAAAAGAGAAGAGCAGAAGATGAGCACAGAAAGGCAAGAAGGGGTCATATGGTATAAAGCCCTGTGGACATCTGTAAGGACTTCAGCTTTTACTCTGAGTATGCAGAGGAGTCACTGCAGGGATTTGCACAGAGAAGGGACATGATCTGACTTCTTTTAAGAGACTTCTCTGGTTGCTATGCTCAGGATGAACTCCAGGAGGACAAAAGTAGAAGCAGAGAGATAGGTGGGAGGCTACCTCAGTAATTCAGGTAGTTCAGATGGGAGGGGGCAGGGGATAGTAGACAGCAGCGGGAGTGGCAAGAAGTGGTTACATTCTGGTTATAATTTGAAGGCAGAGGCACAAGCACTTCCTGATGTGGTGCACGAGAGGAAGAGAGGAAGGGAAAGGATGCATTTTCTATCAACTGAGATGGGGTATAGGGTAGAGAAGCAGCAGGTTTCGGTGAGGTAGGTGCAGAGAAGGCATCAAGAGTTCAGCTTTGGGGGGCGGAGCAAGATGGCCGAATAGGAACAGCGCCAGTCTCCATCTCCCAGCGCGAGCGACACAGAAGACCGGTGATTTCTGCATTTTCAACTGAGGTACTGGGGTCATCTCACTCTGGAGTGCCGGACAATCCGTGCCTCAGCTGCTGCAGCCCGACCAGCGAGAGCGAGGCATCGCCTCACCTGGGAAGCACGAGGGGGAAGGGAGTCCCTTTTCCTAGCCAGGGGAACTGAGACACACAACACCTGGAAAATTGGGTAACTCCCACCCCAATACTGCGCTATAACACGGGCACACCGGAGAATATATCCCACACCTGGCCAGGAGGGTCCCACGCCCACGGAGCCTCCCTCCTTGCTAACACAGCAGTCTGCGGCAATCTAACCGCAAGGCAGCAGCGAGGCTGGGGGAGGGGCGCCCGCCATCGCTGAGGCTTAAGTAGGTAAATAAAGCCACTGGGAAGCTCGAACTGGGTGGAGCTCACAGCAGCTCAAGGAAACCTGCCTGTCTCTGTAGACTGCGCCTCTGGGGACAGGGCTCAGCTAAAGGTGCAGAAGCCTGTGCAAATGCGAACGACTCTGTCTGACAGCTTTGAAGAGAGCAGTGGATCTCCCAACACGGAGGTTGAGATCTGAGAAGGGGCAGTCTGCCTGCTCAAGTGGGTTCCTGACCCCTGAGTAGCCTAACTGGGAGACATCTCCCACTAGGGGCAGTCTGACACCCCACACCTCACAGGGTGGAGTACACCCCTGAGAGGAAGCTTCCAAAGCAAGAATCAGACAGGTGCACTCGCTGTTCAGCAATATTCTATCTTCTGCAACCTCTGCTGCTGATACCCAGGCAAACAGGGTCTGGAGTGGACCTCAAGCAATCTCCAACAGACCTATAGCTGAGGGTCCTTACTGTCAGAAGGAAAACTATCAAACAGGAAGGTCACCTATACCAAAACCCCATCAGTACATCACCATCATTAAAGACCAGAGACAGATAAAACCACAAAGATGGGGAAAAAGCAGGGCAGAAAAGCTGGAAATTCAAAAACTAAGAGCGCATCTCCTCCTGCAAAGGAGCACAGCCCATCGCCAGCAACGGATCAAAGCTGGTCAGAGAATGATTTTGATGAGATGAGAGAAGAAGGCTTCAGTCCATCAAACCTCTCAGAGCTAAAGGAGGAATTACGTACCCAGCGCAAAGAAACTAAACATCTTGAAAAAAGAGTGGAAGAATAGACAGCTAGACTAATTAATGCAGAGAAGGTCATAAACGAAATGACAGAGATGAAAACCATGACACGAGAAATACGTGACAAATGCACAAGCTTCAGTAACCGACTCGATCAACTGGAAGAAAGATTATCAGCGATGGAGGATCAAATGAATGAAATGAAGCGAGAAGAGAAAACAAAAGAAAAAAGAAGAAAAAGAAATGAACAAAGCCTGCAAGAAGTATGGGATTATGTATAAGACCAAATCTACGTCTGATTGGGGTGCCTGAAAGTGAGGGGGAAAATGGAACCAAATTGGAAAACACTCTTCAGGATATCATCCAGGAGAACTTCCCCAACCTAGCAGGGCAGGCCAACATTCAAATTCAGGAAATACAGAGAATGCCACAAAGATACTCCTCCAGAAGAGCAACTCCAAGACACACAATTGCCAGATTCACCAAAGTTGAAATGAAGGAAAAAATCTTAAGGGCAGCCAGAGAGAAAGGTCGGGTTCCCCACAAAGGGAAGCCCATCAGACTGACAGCAGATCTCTCGGCAGAAACTCTACAAGCCAGAAGAGAGTGGGGGCCAATATTCAACATTCTTAAAGAAAATAATTTTAAACCCAGAATTTCATATCCAGCCAAACTAAGTTTCATAAGTGAAGGAGAAATAAAATTCTTTACAGATAAGCAAATGCTTAGAGATTTTGTCACCACCAGGCCTGCCTTACAAGAGACCCTGAAGGAAGCCCTAAACATGGAAAGGAACAACCGGTACCAGCCATTGCAAAAACATGCCAAAATGTAAAGACCATCGAGCCTAGGAAGAAACTGCATCAACTAATGAGCAAAATAACCAGTTAATATCA
>NW_022321631.1:0-3252 GCF_002776525.5 Piliocolobus tephrosceles | reverse complement strand
GTATACATATGTAACAAACCTGCACGTTATGCACATGTACCCTAGAACTTAAAGTATAATAAAAAAAAAAGTGAAAAAAAACTGAAAAAAAAAAAAAAAGAAAATTTCGTTAACAGCTAAACACCCTAATCAATTGGCTTCAATCTACTTCTCCCGCCATTGGGAGGAAAAGACGAGAGAAGTCCCTTTCTCCTTTGAATTTGCAATTCAACATGAGAAATCCCCTCAGGGCTGCTAAAAAGAGGCCTTTAGATTTACAGTCTAATGCTTACTCAGCTATTTTACCTTTTTGCCCCTTGTGTTCATCAATTGTTGATTGTTTTCAACTAACCACAAAGACATAGGAACTCTATACCTGCTATTTGGCACATGGGAAGGGATAGTAGACACTGCCTTAAACCTCCTAATTCAAGCA
The DNA here is from genome assembly GCF_002776525.5 of Piliocolobus tephrosceles. Classification (NCBI taxonomy): domain Eukaryota; kingdom Metazoa; phylum Chordata; class Mammalia; order Primates; family Cercopithecidae; genus Piliocolobus; species Piliocolobus tephrosceles. The sequence goes on along the minus strand of NW_022321631.1, from coordinate 2,837 downwards.
GAATTAGGCCAATCAGGAACTCCACTAGGGGATGATCAGATCTACAATGTTATTGTTACCACCCACATATTCATCATGATCCTCTTTCTGGTAATACCAGTCATAATTGGGGGATTCAGCAACTGATTAGTCCCTTTGATAACTGGTGCACCGACATGGCATTCCTCAGAATAAATAGCATGAGTTTCTGACTTCTTCCCCCATCTCTTCTACTTCCACTTGCATCCTCAATAGCAGAAGCTGGCGCTGGAACCAGCTGAACAGTTTATCCCCCTTTAGCAGGAAATCTAGCACATGTAGGAGTCTCTGGATCTGACCATCTTCTATCTCCACTTGGCAGGTGTTTATTCTATCTTAGGGGCCATTAACTTTATTACCACAATGACTCTTTTTTCACTAGGAAAGTATCCATTTACATAATTAATTATATAGCTACATTAGTGTTAAGCTATCACTATCGTTTTTGACATCAAAACATCAAATAAGTATATATCATGAACAGTGTGGCAAAAAAGGAAACAGAGATAGAGGGAAATGGAAAAGAAGAGTAAGACACGTGAAGAAGACAAATATTTGTTTCTAAAAGTAAGTGTTTTTGAGGGACAACTGGCAAATGTCACAAGTTCTTCTACAGTCTTTGTGATGTTTAGATATTCAGGTATTATAGAGATATATTAAATAATGTGTGTTCTTATATCAATAATTTCATCCATACTTTGAAAATATTAGAGTTCAAGAATGTATTCATTTTCTATTATGCCTTATATTCAAAACCTGTGTCTTACACACATTCCATGTTCATCTTTTTCCATTTTCTTCTAGATAGTGCAAACTACTATATACTACTGGATACTCTATTCATAGCTATTTTTCAAAAGAACAAGCTGTTAAATTTATTATTTTCGGATTAGTTTGCCTTTTACTAATGATTCATACCTTTCTTTTATTCACTACCTCTTTCCTCTTCTGTTAGGTTTATTCTGTTGCTCTTTTATTATTACTAGTTTTGTTTTTTATTATGATTTTCTTGTATCATGTAATTTGCTATCCACTCTAATAAGATCTGCATTTAAGGCTATGATCTTCCTAAGAATGCAACTGAGGCTTGTTCAATAGGCTCCTGGAAATAGTCTGAAAACTATCCTTTAATGTAAATAGTCTAATGAAATGGTTCAGCAGTGTAGAGTAAAAACATCTAGGTAATTTCCTCCACAAACATGGAGTGTTTCCTTTAAATTCAGAAGCTCTTCTAATTAACAGTTGGCAATTTAGAAAATATGGTAAAATATGCTGACTACTCAGGAATTAGTGAGCTATGGACTTTAAACTTTATTTTTATTTATTTTTTTATTACACTTTAAGTTCTAGGGCACATGTGCAAAATGTGCAGGTTTGTTACGCAGGTACACATGTGCCATGTTGGTGTGCTGCACCCATTAACTCGTCATTTACATTAGGTATATCTCATAATGCTATACCTCCCCCCTACCCCCTCCCGACAATAGGACCCGGTGTGTGATGTTCCCCTTCCTGTGTCCAAGTGATCTCATTGTTCAATTCCCACCTATGAGTGAGAACATGTGGTATTTGGTTTTCTCTTCTTGTGACAGTTTGCTGAGAATGATGGTTTCCACCTGCATCCACGTCCCTATAAAGGACACAAACTCATCCTTTTTTATGGTTGCATATATTCCATGGTGTATGTGTGCCATATTTTCTTAATCCAGTCTGTCATTGATGGACATTTGGGTAGATTCCAAGACTTTGCTATTATGAATACTGCTGAAATAAACGTATGTGTGCATGTGTCTTTATAGCAGCATGATTTATAATCCTTTGGATATATACCCAGTAATGGGATGCCTGAGTCAAATGGTATTTCTAGTTCTAGATCCTTGAGAAATCGTCACACTGTTTTCCACAATGGTTGAACTAGTTTACAGTCCCACCAACAGTGTAAAAGTGTTCCTCTTTCTCCACATCCTCTACAGAACCTGTTGTTTCCTGATTTTTTTAATGATTGCCATTCTAACTGGTGTGAGATGGTATCTCATTGTGGTTTTGATTTGCATTTCTCTGATGGCCAGTGATGATGAGCATTTTTTCAAGTGTCTGTTGGCTGCATAAAAGTCTTCTTTTGAGAAGTTTCTATTCACATCTTTGCCCACTTTTCGATGGGGTTGTGTGATATTTTTTCTTGTAAATTTCTTTTTTTTTCTATGTTTGATTTTTTTCTATTATTATTATTATTTTATTATACTTTAAGTTCTAGGGTACATGTGCATAACGTGCAGGTTTGTTACATATGTATACTTGTGCCATGTTGGTGTGCTGCACCCATCAACTCGTCAGCACCCATCAATTCATCATTTATATCATGTATAACTCCCCAATGCAATCCCTCCCCCCTATCCCCTCCCCATGATAGGCCCCAGTGTGTGATTTTCCCCTTCCCGAGTCCAAGTGATCTCATTGTGCAGTTCCCACCTATGAGTGAGAACATGCGGTGTTTGGTTTTCTGTTCTTGTGATAGTTTGCTAAGAATGATGGTTTCCAGCTGCATCCATGTCCCTACAAAGGACAGAAATTCATCCTTTTTTATGGCTGCATAGTATTCCATGGTGTATATGTGCCACATTTTCTTAATCCAGTCTGTCACAGATGGACATTTGGGTTGATTCCAAGTCTTTGCTATGGTGAATAGTGCTGCAATAAACATACGTGTGCATGTGTCTTTGTAGTAGCATAATTTATAATCCTTTGGGTATATACCCAGTAGTGGGATGGCTAGGTCATATGGTACATCTAGTTCTAGATCCTTGAGGAATCGCCATACT
>NW_022321630.1:0-3271 GCF_002776525.5 Piliocolobus tephrosceles | reverse complement strand
CTCAACTCGTCAAAGTCATTCTCCGTCCAGCTTTGTTCCATTGCTGGCAATGAGCTGCGTTCCTTTGGAAGGGGAGATGTGCTCTGATTTTTTGAATTTCCAGCTTTTCTGCACTGCTTTTTCCCCATCTTTGTGGTTTTATCTGCCTGTGGTCTTTGATGCTGGTGATGTACTGATGGGGTTTTGGTGTGGGTGTCCTTTCTGTTTGTTAGTTTTCCTTCTAACAGTCAGGACCCTCAGCTGTATGTCTGTTGGAATTTGCTCGAGGTTCACTCTAGACCCAGTTTGCCTGGCTATCAGCAGCGGAGGCTGCAGAAGATAGAATATTGCTGCACAGCGAGTGTTGTTGTCTGAATCTTGCCCTGGAAGCTTTGTCTCAGGGGTGTACCCCATTGTGTGAGGTGTGAGGTGTGGGTCTGCACCTAGTGGGGGATATCTCCCAGTTAGGCTACTCAGGGGTCAGCGACCCACTTGAGCAGGCAGTCTGTCCTTTCTCAGATCTCAACCTCCATGCTGGGAGATCCACTGCTCTCTTCAAAGCTATCAGACAGGGGCATTTACCTCTGCAGAGGTTTCTGTTGATTTTTGTTGAGCTATGCCCTGTCCCCAGAGGAGGAGTCTACAGAGGCAGGCTAGCCTCTTTGAGCTGGGGTGGGCTCCACCCAATTCGAGCTTCCCTGTGGCTTTGTTTACCCACGTAAGCCTCAGCAATGGCGGGCGCCCCTCCCCCAGCATCGCAGCCGCCTTGCAGTTAGATCTCAGACTGCTGTGCTAGCAATGAGGGAGGCTCTGTGGGCGTGGGACCCTCCAGGCCAGGTGTGGGATATAATCTCCTGGTGTGCCGTTTGCTAAGATGCTTGTTAAAGTGCAGTATTAGGGTGAGTGTTACCCTATTTTCCAAGTGTTGTGTGTCTCAGTTTCCCTTGGCTAGGAAAAGGGATTCCCTTCCCCCTTGCACTTCCCAGGTGAGGGGATGCCTTGCCCTGGTTCAGCTCTCACTGGTCAGGCTGCACCAGCTGACCAGAATTGATTGTCTGGCACTCCCCAGTGAGATGAACCTGGTACCTCAGTTGAAAATGCAGAAATCACCCGTCTTCTGTGTCACTCACGCTGAGAGCTGGAGGCTGGAGCTGTTCCTATTCGGCCATCTTGGGCGTGCCCCTGTTTTTTTAACCTGTATATTTTTCTCTTGGAGACAATCCCTTCTCTGAATATAGCTTTCCCTGCCTTCATTTAAATGCATTTGCTGCAACTTTAAGAATGGTGTTAAATAGCGATGCAATAAGAATCTTTGTTTCCTTTGTTAAGTTAGAGGAATTTATATATACATGTTAACTATATGTGTGTGTGTGTGTGTGTGTGTGTGTGTGTATGTATGTATGTTACCCTGAGATTAGGGCTACTTTTTATAATGAAAAGGAAGTATCCTCCTTTTTCTATTTACTAGGTTAATTTTTAAAATGTGGGTAGATAATGAGATTTATCAAATAGTCTTTTCTCAATCTTTCAGATGACACATATGAAGTTTTTATTTTGGATCCACTTATGCCATGAATCATATTAACAAGTTTCCTAGTATTAAGCCAGTTTTTATTTCTGGAATACAGTATTAGATGAGTGTATTTCAAGTATGTTACTGAGCAGCAAACTCAGTCTGTCAGTAGTTTAGTAAAATGTTTATATTTGTAAGTTTGGTCTGTAGTTTTTTGTGTATATTTGTATTTGTGGAGTTTTGATATCAACATTATACCACGTGCATGAAACAAATCACAAATTGGGGGATGGTTTTTATTGTTCTTTATTCTGTTTAAATGGCATAGGAATTTTCTGGTCCCTAAAATTTTGGATATTAGCACCCATGAAATCAGCTATATTTGGTTAGTTGTTAATTGTTATTGTCCCTTTCATGTTCTTTTTACTGTTTCTTATTTCAGTTTTGGTACTTCACGCTCATAGATAATCAGATTGACTATCCAGTTTATTTGTAATGGAGACCAGTGTTAATACTGATTATATTCATGACAATAATTAACATGTTAGGGCTTACTATGTGCTAGAAATTACACTAAATATTTGGAAGTGATTATCTTCTTTATTCCCTGCCAGGTGAGATACATACATTTCACAGATGGGAAAATTGACACAAAGATTAAGTAACTTTCCATGATCCCATAATAATATTTATTAAGATGAGATGTTTATCTAGTTCTGTACCTGTAGTTATTTAACCTCTTTGTTTCTATCTTAAGTTTTTTCCTTTTCTCTTGATGTCTTATTGATGACTTGTTACATTGTATCTTTCCTTCTACCTTAAAGAACCCATTCTTTATATATTACAGTCTTCTAGTATATTATGTATTATCTTTTAAGTCTTGGTTCCTGCTTATCATAGATGGCTTTATATTTTAATTTTTAATTTAGATTTGATTTGTTTTCTTCTCAAAGGAAATCATTTATGGCCTAAATCTTAGTATAATTTGGACTGAATTTCTTTGATTTGATATGCTATATTCTCTTTATCATATTTTTATGTGTACTCTAATTCAACGCTTTGCAACCAGAGGATTACAGTTGCCTTTTACAGATGTGACATCCTACTGATTTCTTCAGCCCTTGAAGCTGCTGAGCAGGTTATGAGAAGGTGGGAGTCCCCTTGTCTATCACCCAGAACAGGTTGTTAGCATACAGGTTGATAAAATGCTTATTTTACAACTTAAGATGTGTCTGTTAATTCTCATTTTCACTGTCTGAAGTAACTGGCAATGACTATGTAAGTTCTTTTGAATACATAGATTAATACAGCTTCATAATCTAATAACTGTTTATCTACTAATAAGCCCATTGCTGCTGTAGATATTATGTAAGAACAAAGGATTATTTAATGGGAATTTTCTTCCCCTCCATCTTCAAAGAGTATATTCCTCTTTTACTCTTAAATGACATTTAACAATGTAGAGGCCAGATAATTAGGGAAGATGAAATAAGAGATAATTGGAACAGTTTTTGTTGAAATTTGTCAGTTAAAGAAAGGAGCAAAATGGGTTAACAGTTTGAAGGAATAGATGAGTCAAGGGAGTGCGTGTGTGTGTGTGTGCATGTGCATGTATGTGTCCGTGTCTGTGTATTTAGTGGAGTTTGATTCTACTTGTTATATCAGTGGAAAACAGGTAGGAAAAGAGGAAAAATAAAAGATACAGTGAACAACTTAAATGATTAATAATACAAGGTTTATAGTCTCTCCCAACTCAACAATGTAGAGAGCATAGCCGTC
>NW_022321629.1:0-12273 GCF_002776525.5 Piliocolobus tephrosceles | reverse complement strand
TTCGTCTTAGGGCCCAAATACAGTCCTCTTGAGTTTTTACGAAGGGTGAGAATTGAAAGTAAAATATTTAGATATTGTTTCTCAAGGGTCTGGTATCTTTTCACATTTTGTTGGGACTGGCGATGATCTTATTGGTAGATTTATTTTTTCTCTGGAAAGGCACACTTGAGTGACTGTGTGTCTCCATTTGTGTTGCTTTGATAACGTTTGTCATGTATGTCTCAGTAGCATTAAGGAAACCAAATCAGTATGTGGACCAAATTTTCAGGCCTTATTTAATTATATGGCTTTTCTCTTCTAGGCAAGAATCACCTTGTGGTTAGAGAAAAGAACTGATAAGAGCAGATGTCATGCTGGAGCCAGGGCAATGGCCAATCTTTGAGAAATAGGAAGATCCAAAAACTAGCTGGCTCAGGCCAAAGGTGTGGGCCCTGAGCAGGGGATAGGCAGGAGTTGCACGGCACACTGACCCTGAGTCTGGTCAGGAGGGTCTGTAAGTAGGTGAACAGGCAGCATCTAAAAATGCCTGAGCCAAGGGGCAAACAGAGATCACAGGCTAGAGATGTCTCAGAACATTTTTGGAAGTAAGCAAGATATATACATTGTAATTGTATCGTAATTAAATAATAGAGGTCATAGGATGAAAACAGTGCCAGAGGTCCAAGTAGCCAGTCTGGATCAGCACAAAGCAGTAAGCTAGGAAATTGTCAGCTGGCACCGTGGAGCATCATGAGCAGAGAAACACGTGCTCCTCTCTGTCCAGGAAGCAGCCTGTCTGTAGATAAACCAGGGAAGCTTTGGTACTTGGCTGCAAGTGAGAGAGAAGGAGGTAGCAGTCGGTTTTTCTTTGCCTTGAATGCTTATTCCATGAGTTTTAGCAGTTTAATCCTTGGAGAGTACAGTGCTGCTGGCAGTTAAGCCTTCCTTATTGAGCTTTGGCATGTTCTAATTTAGCAAGAAAGATCATAGCACTTGGTGTGTATAGGGTTATATTTTATGGGAGTCTGAAAGTGATATACTATATATAAAAACTCATCTATGAGTATATTGACTTGGACATAATTGATAGTTTGCAGTTTATCAGTAAGGGTCAAGTATCAGTTAATTTTTTTCTTTTTTTTGAAGGTAAATGAGCCAGAAATTTGTATTTAGTGAAACATTGATTTATTTGGCCTTACAAATTCTGTGAACAATCCAGTTTATCTCTGCATAGTGTGTCTTTGCTACAGGTTGAAATCAGTTGCTTATGTGTCTCATGTCTTAAGCAGAAATGATACAATACATTAACAGCTCAAATAGCTTCTTATTTCAGTAATCAGAGCACCATAAAACCTAATTCCAACTGCTTAAAAAAGAAAACTGAAATATTTCAGACCTACCCTCAGAGTAACTCCTACCCAGAATTTGTGTCCACCCTTTGTGTTAGTTTTCTGTTACTGCATATTACAGATTACAGCAAATTTAGCAGCTTGAAACATTACACATTTTACCATCTCACAGTTTCCATGGGTTAGAAAACCACACATGGCTTAGCCGCATCTTCTCCTTAGGGTCTCACAAAGCCATGACCAGAATGTTGGCCAGGGTGCATTCTCATCTGGAGGACTGACTGATGAAGAACCTGCTTCCAAGCTCACGAAAGGTTGTTGTCAGAATTCATATATTTGCACCTGTAGAACTGAGAGTCCCAGATTTTTCTGGCCTTTGGCTTCCCTCAGCTCCTAGAGGCTACCTACAATTTCTTGTCATGTGGACCTTCCCAACTTGGAGGCTTACTTCATCAAGCCATATAAGAGACTAGAAGGAGTCTCCTAGCAAGACAGAGTCCTGTATGATGGTATAGAATCACAGTGTGACATCTCATCACCTTTGCCATATTCTGTTTTTTAGAAGAAGCAAGTCACAGGTCCCACTCACACTCAGGAAGGAGGCTTCAAAACAAAGGTGTGAACGTGGGAAAGCAGGCATCATGGGAGGGGCACCTTTCGTCTGTCTGCCAGATCCTTCTCTTACTTTTCTTTATAGTTTTACAACCCGAGTGTACGTTTCTAAAGAATATTGTCACATTTGCATGCTTTTGAAACTTTGTATAAATGGAATTTTACTGTAGCTATTCTACAATTTGCCTTTTTTTTTAACTTAACATTGTGAGATTAATCTATGTTAATGCCTATTCCCACAGTTCGTTTACTGTTCAGTGTGGCATAGGATTCCTTTACTTAAATGTACATCTTATTTATATGTTTTTTGTCACAATATATTTGCTGTTTTTGTTTTTTTTTTTTTCAAATCTAACAAAGCTACCTTGATTATTTTTGTATATGTCTCCTTATGCACATTTACAAGAAATTCTAGGGAATATACCTATAGTGGAGTTGCCTTGGTAATCTGCTTAACAAGATAATTCCAATTTATTGGCCAAAGTAGTTCTGATTTACACTCCCAATAGGAGTGTTTAACAGTTCCAGTTGTTCGACATGCTCCCCAAAATGTGGTTTTTGATTTGTGCCAGTTTTGATTTGTGCTTTTGATTTGTGCCAGTCTGATGGTATGATATAGTGCTTTGCAGTTTTAGTTTACATTTTCCTTATTACTCTTTTAATATGTTCATTGATCAATCTTGTGTTCATGTGTGAAGATATTAATAGTTCTTGGAGTCATTTCCCTGTTTTTCTATTATGCTACTTTATTGTTTTAAATACTGCTTTTCAGATGTCCTTTGTATATTCTGGATACTAATTCCTTGTCACTTTTGAATTTTGTAAATTTCTTCTCCAGTGTAAAACTTGTTTTTACTTTCCATTTGGTACCTTTTAATAGGCAGAAGTTCTCAATTTAAATGCAGTCGAATTATCATTATTTTATGGGTTTTGCTTTTTGCATCTTAAGAACATTGAATCTAAGTCTATATTGAAGTCACAAAACTTTCTCTTATGTTTCCTTATAAAGTTTAATATTTTACCTTTCATGTTTAAATATTTGATTCAATGTTTGTGAAGAAGGGATCCAGGTTCATTTTTTCCTCATATAAATATCCAGCTGTTCCAACATTATTGAATAGTCCATCTTTATCCACTAATTTGCTTTGTCCACTCTGTCATAAATCAGATTGTTACTTATGTACATAGATCTGTTTCTGGACTAATTTGATTTTTTCTGTTTGTCTCTAACTGTCTCTGTTCAGTGCTGTTTTCATTTTTCAATGTTTTGACATCAAAAAGACCAAATCCCTTTACCGTATTTTTCTTTGTTAGTGTCTTGTTTGTTCCTGACTCTTTGCTCCTGTATATCAAGTTTATGGTCAACTTGTCAGCTTCTATGAAAAGCCCTGTTGAGGCTTTGATTGGAATTACTTTATGTCCATACACCTATTTGGCGTGAATCAACATTTTATAATACAGCATCTTTCCATCCATGAATGTATTAGGTTTATTTATCCGTTTATTTAGGTCATTTTAAATGTTTTTCATAAAGTTTTATAGTTTTATTTATAAAGCGTTTTGATCACTTTTGTTAGATTTATTACCAGCTATCTTATATTTTGTTGCTATTCTAAAAATTGTTTTAAATATACATATTTTATATTTATTGCTATTTATTCTGTTTATGCATTTTCTATTCCTATAGAAGTATAATTAACTTTTGTATATTGATCTTGCATTTTTGCCACCTTGCTAAGCTGTCTTACTAATTACAACTTACCTGTAGCTTGTTTTAAGTGGATGGTCATATTGTGTAGATAATTCCATTTCTTTCTATTCAGTTCTTGTAATCTTTCTATCTCTCAGCCCATCTTTAGAGCTACTTTGAGAGTTGTCATTGTGTCAGAACACATACATTTAGATGTAACATGTGCCTTCATTTTCATGAAGTTTCTAGAGTCTACCCTAGCACAGGGGCCTCACCTTCCTCTGAACCTTTATGGATGTACTTGCCTGTACTACCTTTTTGTTGGTCACTCTGTGCTTGTGATGTTAGTAATCTTTGTACATGTTGTATCTCAGCCATTTTTTCTCTTCATAGCATTAGGGCAGCACCCCAGGCCTATGAGCACCAAAGATTGGTTGGTTGGTTAATTGAAATGCTTTCTGGGTACTTGCATTTATATGGTAGATATATTTCTGAAGACTTCACACAATGCAAAATTTGAATCATTTGAGACAGTATTTCCATAAGAATAAATATGATGTACGGGGAACTAATAAATCTAATGTACTTGTACTTGTATATTTTTGCTGTAAGTGTCCTCTATTCTTTCATTAATGTGTTCCTAAGATGTCACACCATGCTCTTCCATATGAACAATATAGCATATAATAGCAGTCTGACCTTTTTTTTGGCATTTTTATCACATCTAACTACCCTTCCAAAGTTATTCTTTTGTGTTACTTGGCACTAGCACCAGCCCTTGTTGAATACTTAAAGAACATTATAATAGTAAAACAACTTTAAATGATAATGGTAGTAATGAGTGTTCAAATAATAGCACAGTAGTCACCAGAACTGGTGTATGATGTGGTTCATATAAATAACCAGGGGCTATGGGGATCAGCTAAACTGACAATACCAGGTCACAACAGAATTTATATTACTTAGCCATAAAGCTTATGATTAAATGGAAATCTAGACAATTTTTTAGTATTTGAGAAGTTTCAGTATTTCAAATTTTACTCATAAAGTGAGACTTTTGTTGTATCACACCATTTCAAATGTTCATATTTCAGGTTTACATGAAATGTTGCTATACCATATCTTACTGGTGAATAAAATAACTTTATAAATACCCATTAATGCTTCCAAATGCCTCCTTACTTGTCTTCAGTCATTTTTCTTTGCCCAGGTACCATTAGGCTTCTCAGCTCTACCAGATGACCTCCCTGCAGTACCCCACATGGCATACTGTGCTCTGGAAAACCTGTATCTTCTGATGGGAAGAGAACTGGAGGTACCTCCAGGAAATGTGCTAGGTAGGGTGATGCTGTTAATTATATCCTTATCCCATTCTAGGAGATTATCTAACTTATCACTGAAACTTTAGTGAAATTTTTGAAGGGAATAACTTTATTCTTTAGTTTGATAATTTTTTTCCCCTGGTATCTTTAACTTAGTACATTTGAGTAACTAACATGGAGATCAGTTACTTTCTGTGAATTATAGTAGCTGTTTTAAAAATGTATTGCTTAAGTAATTTATAAGTGCCATAGCCCAAGCTGAAGTTCCATTTATTTCAGAGTGAGAGGGGAAATTCCTGCTCACATAAAATCAATCTAGATGACTAAGGCATTTCTGGTTCTACAGATTAGATTCTAAATTGTTGGAAACTATTCTGATGTAAAAGTCTATTTAAAGTCATTGCTTTTTTCCCAATGCTTTTATCCTTTGAGCATTGCTTTGCTAAGATTAGTTGATTGTCGGTTTATATCTGTAAATATTATTCTTCATCTCCTTAATGTTATCACTTGTTTGACTTCTGCTCCTCATGTGCAGAATTCACTTTTTGAATTTCTTAGTGCAACCCTAAAGACTCAGATGAAGAAATTTCTCTTGGATCCAGAGTATATTATAGAATACTGTATCCCATTGTACTGTTAGATTCTGAACCCTTAGGGTCATTGTCAGCTATGGAGCTATTTACTGAGTGATTGCTTGGTTTGGGAATTCTCAGCTTTTTAGAAAAAGGTTTAACTTTTTTAAAAAGAGGTCTAGTCTGTTGGTCCAGAATAGCTAATGGTTTGTCTGGATTTTATAGATTTAAATCCAAGAAATTTGCCAAAGCATGTTGCCATTCACCTACAGAGATATATTCTTTTCTTTCTTTGATTTTTTGGCATGATATTTGTAGAATGCTTAGCTTCTCATCATTGTTACCTATTTTCTTTCATCCCTTTGGAAAATGCCATTTAACCTTAACACTTGATATACCTTTGTAAGCTGCCACAGCCAACTTTATCAGAAAAGGACACTGGAAGAATGGAAAACACCCTACTTTTGTTCATAAGCCTTCCTTGAGATTACTGTATTGCTCAGATTAAATGGAACATGAGGTATATCTCCAACATGATGCTCAAGGGAAAGAAAAGGCATTCTGCTGAGTGAATGGTTTTTATACGATCTTCTCTAATTAAGGCCTGGTGCTTGTGTTCTTTCCCTAGTAGAGGATGAGAATGTGATATGCATTGGTTTCTGGTTTTCTTTTTTCTTTCTGTTGCTGAATTTCTAGATGCTGTCCAGGACTGAGGTTAAGTGGTGTGTAAGGAGAGAAACCATTTCTCTCTCTTCTGCTTCCCAGGGCAGCCTTGGCTCTGCCATATGGTATAGGGAGACAAAGCTACTATAAGCTAAAACTTTTCATTTATTCTTAGAGAAGAGATATACCTTGACTTCTTTTATTGATCTTTTAAAAAAGTGAGAGGGTAGCACAACATGAGTTAAGGATGAAGTTGACTAAATTTTGTTTAGCAAATTTACTTACATAAGACTAAGCCAGATGGACAACTACTTTGTTTAGATAGAAGAGGAAAAGCCAGATTTATTTCCTATACGAGTTAGGATTGTATTTAGGTGTAAGTAACAAGAAAACTAACTGCAGAGTCTTAAACTTCACTCAGTAGGAAGCCCAAGGGTGGACAGTCCAGGACTGGTGTCAGGACTCTTCTGTGTCATCAGGGAGCCAGTGGCTCAGCATGTGGCTTTTGTGCCCATAGAAGCAAGATGGCCTTACATGTCTGAGAATCATATCCACATTCCTCACAGGAAGAGAGTACAAGGGTCAAGACCTTCTAACAGGTTTAATGTTTTTATTTGGAAAGAAATGGCCTCTCTAGTGACTTCTGTATATATTGTCATTTTTGTAATTTTGTCATATGTCCACTCCTAGCTTCCGGGGAGGCCCGAGATTGAGTGTTTTACTCTTCCAGCCTCTGTAGTGAAGGCAAAAGTTACTGGGGTTGTGAATGGCTTTTGAATAGCCAGTCCACACTCTTAGAGCTGCATCTGCCTTCCATTCACCTGGTGATGTCTGAGGTGCCTCCATTAAGGTTCTGTTTTCTTTACATTAAAGGGAAAGATAGTCTACCAGAAGGACTTTGAGTGTAACACTGAGGGAATTGGAATGCAGCCAGCCACTTTGATGGGACTTTTTGAATTGAAACATATAGTAATTGTTTTTCTTTTATTAATTGAAATCTAATTGAGTCCCCCGCATGACTAGAAAGGATGAGTATACCAAAATTCTGGCCATAGTTTTGCCACTAACTAGTTATATGGCCTCAGGCCAGTTATGTAACCTTGCTGGGCTTGTTTTCCCAAATGATTTGAAATGGAGCAACGATTACTAATATTTCTTATCATAGAAATAGAAACAGCCACTTTTAATTTTTTTATAAGAAGACTGGATTCCCAGGGATACTTTTATTTATCCTAACCGCTATTTGTCATATATCCTCAACTTTAAAGATAAAGCATTAAATAACATTGCATGGAGTAAATTTTATTGCTGTAGCTATAAAATACTAACAAAATTGTATTTATAATTTTTTGGTAAAATACAAACAGAATTGAAGTCTAAAATTGTCATTATATGATGACAGGTTGACATCCTAGGTGGACATGAAGTGAGGTAAACATTTTTTACTTATGTCATGAAGATCTCTGGATTTTGTCAGTTTCCCAGTGGCTTTAAAAAGTTCTAAACTAGATTATTTGGGAATTCTCAGCTTTTTAGAAAAAGGTTTAACTTTTTTAAAAAGAGGTCTAGTCTGTTGGTGAAGTTCTAAACTAGATTATCTTCAAGATTGCTTCTAGCTTTTAACATTTCTTAAAAATCTTATTTCAGTAATTAGGATATTTCCCTCCCTAGTGTTTATTAGGAGGAACAGTAAATGTTTTGATATGATTACTTAGTTCGATGGATAACCCATTTTAATGGCTTCATTAAAACATCTTGAACTGGTTACCTGCCTCAAAGTCATAGGATTACCTTTTTAGGCAAATTTTACTTGTTCCTTGATTAAAAATATGTAGCATATGTTGGCAGTAGCAGCAGTCTCATAAGCCAGGTTGTTTATTAAAAGCAACTTTTCAAAGCTAGGAGTAAGTTTAAGACAGGACAGAAGAGGCCAAAGAGTCTGGTATATTAAGGGGTGAGAAGAAAACTGCCCAAGAGAAGGCTAGCTGGCAGCCACAGGTAATAAATGCTGGGGTTCCAGCTTTTGGCTTTCTAGGGTGAGTTGACTGCCACCAGGTATGTCAGTGCATTTTTATTTTTCTTTGAAACAGATTTGTCTTCTCAGGTAGTTTTGAAATGGAAAGAATAAGATGGCTGCGTTTGGCTGAAATAATCTATATGCTCCAATTACCTGTTGTTGCATAATAAAACACTCAAAGCCTAGTGACTTAAAATAAAGATAGTCCTTATTCTTTCAAGCATCTACCATTCAGGCATGGTTTGGTGGGAATGGCTTGTCTCTTCCACGTGGTGTCTGTTTTTTTTTGGAACAGAGTTTTCCTCTTGTTGCCCAGGCTGGAGTGCAATGGAGCAATCTTGGCTCAGTGCAACCTCTGCCTCCTGGGTTACAGCGATTCTCCAGCTTCAGCCTCCCTGGTAGCTGAGATTGATTACAGGCACCCACCACCATGCCTAGCTAACTTTTGTATTTTTAGTAGAGACAGGGTTTCACCATGTTGACCAGGCTGCTCTCAAACTCTTGGCCTCAGGTGATTCACCCTCTTCAGCCTCTCAAAGTGCTGGGATTACAGGCATGAGCCACCACGCCTGGCCCCACGTGGTGTCTATTGAGACGGCCCAAAGCCGGGACTAAAGTCATATGGAGGCTATTTCAAGCACATGTCTGGAGGCTGATGCCAGCTGTTGTCTGGAACCTTGGCTGGGAGTGGAACTAAGGCCTTTCCATATGGCTGCTTGGCTTCCTTACAGCATGGTGGCTAAGTTTTACGGGTGAGCGACCCAACAGGGAGAGCCAGGAGGAAGGTATATCATGTTTTATGACCTAGCCTTCAAAGCCTTCAGCCCCACTTCTGCCACATTCTGTTTATTAGAAGTGAGTCACTGCACCTGGCCCATGTTCAAAGGGAGGGAACTGACTCTGCCTTTTGATGGGAGGCATGTCAAAGTATTTGTGGATGTGTTTTAAAACAACCATATTGCTAATCGTAGATAATTTCTTGTTTCCTTTTGCATTTTAACAGACGCATGACAGGACACATATAAAGAGATATTCATAGTGATCAGGGCAGGCCTGTAAACTTCATCTTTTTTACTTTTGTTAAACTTTGAGAAAAAGTTGTAATTCCTATTTAATAAGAAAATACTGGAGGCCAATATGATTGGTACCCATATGCTTTTCATCATAATTGATATGGAGTCAGTAAATTTATCAAGTGCAGATGAAAATTTTTGTTGGAAAAGGAAATGAAAACATTATATGGCCTTCTTGGACAATTCAGCATTATTCAGTCAAAGTCCAAAGGAAAGTTCTTTTACTGGCACTTGAAAAATGCAGATTTCACATTTGAACTCAGCTATAAGTCACTTAGAGAACTTATACGTGCTGATAAGTGTAGAATAGATTTTGTGGTCTGGAAATAGTTGATTTAAAGTTTAAAGTTATTTAATTCTAACCTGATGTTTATAAAGTTGGTACAGATGGGACCAGAGAGACCTCACCATGTTTAGCACACAATAGCCTTTTGTTCAGTTCCCTGCTGAGAATATCTCTAAAAATAAATATTTGCTACAGGCTCCTATTAAAATGTGAGGGGAAATTGAATTAGGATTCCAAATCGTTATATACTCCTTTAGATCTCTTCCATATGGTTAAATCTTTAAAAGTTGAGGGACATATTCTGAGAGGAAACATGATATTCTTCTTTTCCAGCATGAGGAAAATAATGAATATTAATTAGCCTTTTTCTGAACTGGTTTTAGTTCTGCCATGGTTGGTTGCTGGGTCAGTAGGAATTCCATCAGTGTTGATAATCTGTGTGTGTGTGTGTGTGTGTGAGAATCCTTAGTCACGTGGGGTAATCTAGGAGTCAGAAACCTTTGAAGAGTTTTACTAGCAAATTTGATTTAATTTATTTCAAGGGAAAGCTCAGTAGTATTTGGTTCTTAAGACTTTGTGTTACTTTTATAATGTTTTTAATTCACTTACTAGTGATTTTTTTAATGTACTTTATTATCAATATTTCCATTTGGAGATAATCTATTTTAATCGGTGAAAACCTAATAGTCATTTCTTAGTTTTAAAAGTTTCAACTGATTTTAATGGCTTTTCTTTTACAGATAATGATTTTATTTTCTTTTTTCCTAATAGTTGTGTGTCATATTTCTTTTTATTTTCATATTGCTTATAATAATATGGTAAATAATAATAATTATAGTTGCTATTTTGTCTAGTTCCTTCTGGACTTCAATGGGAATGCTTCTGGTGTTTTAGTTTCAGGTTTGCTGATGCCTGTCGATTCATGATATCTTTTATTTATTGTGCTGGGAAAGTATTTTTTTTTAAATAATCAGGAATGGATACTGAATTTTATTGATGCATTCTTAGCATCTGAAGACAAAGTTATAGCGTTTTCCTTCTTACTGTAATTGATGTCATGAATTTTATTTAATTTCCTGATTATTAAGGCGTCCTTGCATTCCTAGGTAAAAAAACAAAAACAAAAACAGTACTCGATCATTGCATATTCTTTTCAAACACTTTTAGGTTCAATGTACTAGCATTTTATCCGGAATTTTCTTGCATTATAAGTTTAAATGGCCATTATTTTCTTGGTATCATAATACCAAAATGGGAAGCTTTCATTTTTTCCACCCTCTAAAGCTGCACTCTCCATTTGGTAGCCACTAGCTACATTCACTTACTTAAATTTAAATAGATTGAAATCAAATAGCATTAGAAGTTTACCCATCAGTTGCACTTGCCATATTTCAAGTGCTTAATAACTATGTGTGGCTAGTGGTTACCGTATTGTATAGTGCTGTTCTTGAGAAATGTATATATGATGTAGGAATTACCTTTTCTTCAAAAGTTTTGAAATAGTTCACCTTTAAAACTAACTGGGCTTGATTCATAAAATACTTGTTTCTTTCTATCTGGTAAACTTTATCTTTTTCATTTTCAGTTTTGTATATTTGTGTTTTCCTGTTTGATTTCTTTTATTATAATTTTTTTATTTTAATGTAGTTTTATATATAGTTAACGATGTAAAGTTCTTTTTAAAAGATAACTTTCGGTATAGAGCAGGCCATAATATTGGTCCATTTGAAAATGCAGATAAGGCCAGGTGCAGTGGCTCACACCTGTAATCCCAGCACTTTGGGAGGCGGAGGTGGGTGGATCACCTGAAGCCAGGAGTTCAAGATCAGCCTGGCCAACATGGTGAAACCCCGTCTCTACTGGATGTAGAAAATTAGCTGGACATGGTGGCAGGTACCTGTAATCCCAGCTACTCGGGAGGCAGAGGCAAGAGAGTTGCTTGAACCCCGGGGGAGGCAGAGGTTGCAATGAGCTGAGACCAAGCATTGTGCTCCAGCCTGGGTGACAAGAGTGAAACTCCTTCTCAAACAAACAAACAAACAAACAAACAAAAGAAGTCACTTAGTCTCAACTTTGAAAATGCAGATACGCCAAAAAAGAGTTATTGCTTACTATAGGGGTAACCATCAGTCTTTTTCTGTCCATGTATGTGCTTATTTTTAAAATTCATGGTAAGAAAACAACATAAAGTCTACCATCTTAACTATTTTTAAAAGTATACAATTTAGCATTTTTTTATTTAAAAAATCATACTTTCTATACTGTTTTTTTAAATTTTTTTTATTATACTTTAAGTTCTAGGGTACATGTGCACAACGTGCAGGTTTGTTACATATGTATACATGTGCCATGTTGGTGTGCTGCATGATTAACTTGTCATTTACATTAGGTATATCTCCTAATGCTATCTCTCCCCCCTACCCCCTCCCCACAATAGGACCCGGCGTTTGATGCTCCCCTTCCTGTGTCAAAGTGATCTCATTGTTCAGTTCCCACCTATGAGTGAGATTTTCTAGTTGATTTGCGTAGAGGTGTTTATAGTATTCTCTGATGGTAGTTTGTATTTCTGTGGGGTTGGTGGTGATATCCCCTTTATCATTTTTTATTGCTTCTATTTGATTCTTCTCTCTTTTCTTCGTTATTAGTCTTGCTAGCGGTCTATAAATTTTGTTGATCTTTTCAAGAAACCGGCTCCTGGATTCGTTGATTT
>NW_022321628.1:0-3271 GCF_002776525.5 Piliocolobus tephrosceles | reverse complement strand
GACGGCTATGCTCTCTACATTGTTGAGTTGGGAGAGACTATAAACCTTGTATTATTAATCATTTAAGTTGTTCACTGTATCTTTTATTTTTCCTCTTTTCCTACCTGTTTTCCACTGATATAACAAGTAGAATCAAACTCCACTAAATACACAGACACGGACACATACATGCACATGCACACACACACACACGCACTCCCTTGACTCATCTATTCCTTCAAACTGTTAACCCATTTTGCTCCTTTCTTTAACTGACAAATTTCAACAAAAACTGTTCCAATTATCTCTTATTTCATCTTCCCTAATTATCTGGCCTCTACATTGTTAAATGTCATTTAAGAGTAAAAGAGGAATATACTCTTTGAAGATGGAGGGGAAGAAAATTCCCATTAAATAATCCTTTGTTCTTACATAATATCTACAGCAGCAATGGGCTTATTAGTAGATAAACAGTTATTAGATTATGAAGCTGTATTAATCTATGTATTCAAAAGAACTTACATAGTCATTGCCAGTTACTTCAGACAGTGAAAATGAGAATTAACAGACACATCTTAAGTTGTAAAATAAGCATTTTATCAACCTGTATGCTAACAACCTGTTCTGGGTGATAGACAAGGGGACTCCCACCTTCTCATAACCTGCTCAGCAGCTTCAAGGGCTGAAGAAATCAGTAGGATGTCACATCTGTAAAAGGCAACTGTAATCCTCTGGTTGCAAAGCGTTGAATTAGAGTACACATAAAAATATGATAAAGAGAATATAGCATATCAAATCAAAGAAATTCAGTCCAAATTATACTAAGATTTAGGCCATAAATGATTTCCTTTGAGAAGAAAACAAATCAAATCTAAATTAAAAATTAAAATATAAAGCCATCTATGATAAGCAGGAACCAAGACTTAAAAGATAATACATAATATACTAGAAGACTGTAATATATAAAGAATGGGTTCTTTAAGGTAGAAGGAAAGATACAATGTAACAAGTCATCAATAAGACATCAAGAGAAAAGGAAAAAACTTAAGATAGAAACAAAGAGGTTAAATAACTACAGGTACAGAACTAGATAAACATCTCATCTTAATAAATATTATTATGGGATCATGGAAAGTTACTTAATCTTTGTGTCAATTTTCCCATCTGTGAAATGTATGTATCTCACCTGGCAGGGAATAAAGAAGATAATCACTTCCAAATATTTAGTGTAATTTCTAGCACATAGTAAGCCCTAACATGTTAATTATTGTCATGAATATAATCAGTATTAACACTGGTCTCCATTACAAATAAACTGGATAGTCAATCTGATTATCTATGAGCGTGAAGTACCAAAACTGAAATAAGAAACAGTAAAAAGAACATGAAAGGGACAATAACAATTAACAACTAACCAAATATAGCTGATTTCATGGGTGCTAATATCCAAAATTTTAGGGACCAGAAAATTCCTATGCCATTTAAACAGAATAAAGAACAATAAAAACCATCCCCCAATTTGTGATTTGTTTCATGCACGTGGTATAATGTTGATATCAAAACTCCACAAATACAAATATACACAAAAAACTACAGACCAAACTTACAAATATAAACATTTTACTAAACTACTGACAGACTGAGTTTGCTGCTCAGTAACATACTTGAAATACACTCATCTAATACTGTATTCCAGAAATAAAAACTGGCTTAATACTAGGAAACTTGTTAATATGATTCATGGCATAAGTGGATCCAAAATAAAAACTTCATATGTGTCATCTGAAAGATTGAGAAAAGACTATTTGATAAATCTCATTATCTACCCACATTTTAAAAATTAACCTAGTAAATAGAAAAAGGAGGATACTTCCTTTTCATTATAAAAAGTAGCCCTAATCTCAGGGTAACATACATACATACACACACACACACACACACACACACACACATATAGTTAACATGTATATATAAATTCCTCTAACTTAACAAAGGAAACAAAGATTCTTATTGCATCGCTATTTAACACCATTCTTAAAGTTGCAGCAAATGCATTTAAATGAAGGCAGGGAAAGCTATATTCAGAGAAGGGATTGTCTCCAAGAGAAAAATATACAGGTTAAAAAAACAGGGGCACGCCCAAGATGGCCGAATAGGAACAGCTCCAGCCTCCAGCTCTCAGCGTGAGTGACACAGAAGACGGGTGATTTCTGCATTTTCAACTGAGGTACCAGGTTCATCTCACTGGGGAGTGCCAGACAATCAATTCTGGTCAGCTGGTGCAGCCTGACCAGTGAGAGCTGAACCAGGGCAAGGCATCCCCTCACCTGGGAAGTGCAAGGGGGAAGGGAATCCCTTTTCCTAGCCAAGGGAAACTGAGACACACAACACTTGGAAAATAGGGTAACACTCACCCTAATACTGCACTTTAACAAGCATCTTAGCAAACGGCACACCAGGAGATTATATCCCACACCTGGCCTGGAGGGTCCCACGCCCACAGAGCCTCCCTCATTGCTAGCACAGCAGTCTGAGATCTAACTGCAAGGCGGCTGCGATGCTGGGGGAGGGGCGCCCGCCATTGCTGAGGCTTACGTGGGTAAACAAAGCCACAGGGAAGCTCGAATTGGGTGGAGCCCACCCCAGCTCAAAGAGGCTAGCCTGCCTCTGTAGACTCCTCCTCTGGGGACAGGGCATAGCTCAACAAAAATCAACAGAAACCTCTGCAGAGGTAAATGCCCCTGTCTGATAGCTTTGAAGAGAGCAGTGGATCTCCCAGCATGGAGGTTGAGATCTGAGAAAGGACAGACTGCCTGCTCAAGTGGGTCGCTGACCCCTGAGTAGCCTAACTGGGAGATATCCCCCACTAGGTGCAGACCCACACCTCACACCTCACACAATGGGGTACACCCCTGAGACAAAGCTTCCAGGGCAAGATTCAGACAACAACACTCGCTGTGCAGCAATATTCTATCTTCTGCAGCCTCCGCTGCTGATAGCCAGGCAAACTGGGTCTAGAGTGAACCTCGAGCAAATTCCAACAGACATACAGCTGAGGGTCCTGACTGTTAGAAGGAAAACTAACAAACAGAAAGGACACCCACACCAAAACCCCATCAGTACATCACCAGCATCAAAGACCACAGGCAGATAAAACCACAAAGATGGGGAAAAAGCAGTGCAGAAAAGCTGGAAATTCAAAAAATCAGAGCACATCTCCCCTTCCAAAGGAACGCAGCTCATTGCCAGCAATGGAACAAAGCTGGACGGAGAATGACTTTGACGAGTTGAG
>NW_022321627.1:0-12273 GCF_002776525.5 Piliocolobus tephrosceles | reverse complement strand
AAATCAACGAATCCAGGAGCCGGTTTCTTGAAAAGATCAACAAAATTTATAGACCGCTAGCAAGACTAATAACGAAGAAAAGAGAGAAGAATCAAATAGAAGCAATAAAAAATGATAAAGGGGATATCACCACCAACCCCACAGAAATACAAACTACCATCAGAGAATACTATAAACACCTCTACGCAAATCAACTAGAAAATCTCACTCATAGGTGGGAACTGAACAATGAGATCACTTTGACACAGGAAGGGGAGCATCAAACGCCGGGTCCTATTGTGGGGAGGGGGTAGGGGGGAGAGATAGCATTAGGAGATATACCTAATGTAAATGACAAGTTAATCATGCAGCACACCAACATGGCACATGTATACATATGTAACAAACCTGCACGTTGTGCACATGTACCCTAGAACTTAAAGTATAATAAAAAAAATTTAAAAAAACAGTATAGAAAGTATGATTTTTTAAATAAAAAAATGCTAAATTGTATACTTTTAAAAATAGTTAAGATGGTAGACTTTATGTTGTTTTCTTACCATGAATTTTAAAAATAAGCACATACATGGACAGAAAAAGACTGATGGTTACCCCTATAGTAAGCAATAACTCTTTTTTGGCGTATCTGCATTTTCAAAGTTGAGACTAAGTGACTTCTTTTGTTTGTTTGTTTGTTTGTTTGTTTGAGAAGGAGTTTCACTCTTGTCACCCAGGCTGGAGCACAATGCTTGGTCTCAGCTCATTGCAACCTCTGCCTCCCCCGGGGTTCAAGCAACTCTCTTGCCTCTGCCTCCCGAGTAGCTGGGATTACAGGTACCTGCCACCATGTCCAGCTAATTTTCTACATCCAGTAGAGACGGGGTTTCACCATGTTGGCCAGGCTGATCTTGAACTCCTGGCTTCAGGTGATCCACCCACCTCCGCCTCCCAAAGTGCTGGGATTACAGGTGTGAGCCACTGCACCTGGCCTTATCTGCATTTTCAAATGGACCAATATTATGGCCTGCTCTATACCGAAAGTTATCTTTTAAAAAGAACTTTACATCGTTAACTATATATAAAACTACATTAAAATAAAAAAATTATAATAAAAGAAATCAAACAGGAAAACACAAATATACAAAACTGAAAATGAAAAAGATAAAGTTTACCAGATAGAAAGAAACAAGTATTTTATGAATCAAGCCCAGTTAGTTTTAAAGGTGAACTATTTCAAAACTTTTGAAGAAAAGGTAATTCCTACATCATATATACATTTCTCAAGAACAGCACTATACAATACGGTAACCACTAGCCACACATAGTTATTAAGCACTTGAAATATGGCAAGTGCAACTGATGGGTAAACTTCTAATGCTATTTGATTTCAATCTATTTAAATTTAAGTAAGTGAATGTAGCTAGTGGCTACCAAATGGAGAGTGCAGCTTTAGAGGGTGGAAAAAATGAAAGCTTCCCATTTTGGTATTATGATACCAAGAAAATAATGGCCATTTAAACTTATAATGCAAGAAAATTCCGGATAAAATGCTAGTACATTGAACCTAAAAGTGTTTGAAAAGAATATGCAATGATCGAGTACTGTTTTTGTTTTTGTTTTTTTACCTAGGAATGCAAGGACGCCTTAATAATCAGGAAATTAAATAAAATTCATGACATCAATTACAGTAAGAAGGAAAACGCTATAACTTTGTCTTCAGATGCTAAGAATGCATCAATAAAATTCAGTATCCATTCCTGATTATTTAAAAAAAAATACTTTCCCAGCACAATAAATAAAAGATATCATGAATCGACAGGCATCAGCAAACCTGAAACTAAAACACCAGAAGCATTCCCATTGAAGTCCAGAAGGAACTAGACAAAATAGCAACTATAATTATTATTATTTACCATATTATTATAAGCAATATGAAAATAAAAAGAAATATGACACACAACTATTAGGAAAAAAGAAAATAAAATCATTATCTGTAAAAGAAAAGCCATTAAAATCAGTTGAAACTTTTAAAACTAAGAAATGACTATTAGGTTTTCACCGATTAAAATAGATTATCTCCAAATGGAAATATTGATAATAAAGTACATTAAAAAAATCACTAGTAAGTGAATTAAAAACATTATAAAAGTAACACAAAGTCTTAAGAACCAAATACTACTGAGCTTTCCCTTGAAATAAATTAAATCAAATTTGCTAGTAAAACTCTTCAAAGGTTTCTGACTCCTAGATTACCCCACGTGACTAAGGATTCTCACACACACACACACACACACAGATTATCAACACTGATGGAATTCCTACTGACCCAGCAACCAACCATGGCAGAACTAAAACCAGTTCAGAAAAAGGCTAATTAATATTCATTATTTTCCTCATGCTGGAAAAGAAGAATATCATGTTTCCTCTCAGAATATGTCCCTCAACTTTTAAAGATTTAACCATATGGAAGAGATCTAAAGGAGTATATAACGATTTGGAATCCTAATTCAATTTCCCCTCACATTTTAATAGGAGCCTGTAGCAAATATTTATTTTTAGAGATATTCTCAGCAGGGAACTGAACAAAAGGCTATTGTGTGCTAAACATGGTGAGGTCTCTCTGGTCCCATCTGTACCAACTTTATAAACATCAGGTTAGAATTAAATAACTTTAAACTTTAAATCAACTATTTCCAGACCACAAAATCTATTCTACACTTATCAGCACGTATAAGTTCTCTAAGTGACTTATAGCTGAGTTCAAATGTGAAATCTGCATTTTTCAAGTGCCAGTAAAAGAACTTTCCTTTGGACTTTGACTGAATAATGCTGAATTGTCCAAGAAGGCCATATAATGTTTTCATTTCCTTTTCCAACAAAAATTTTCATCTGCACTTGATAAATTTACTGACTCCATATCAATTATGATGAAAAGCATATGGGTACCAATCATATTGGCCTCCAGTATTTTCTTATTAAATAGGAATTACAACTTTTTCTCAAAGTTTAACAAAAGTAAAAAAGATGAAGTTTACAGGCCTGCCCTGATCACTATGAATATCTCTTTATATGTGTCCTGTCATGCGTCTGTTAAAATGCAAAAGGAAACAAGAAATTATCTACGATTAGCAATATGGTTGTTTTAAAACACATCCACAAATACTTTGACATGCCTCCCATCAAAAGGCAGAGTCAGTTCCCTCCCTTTGAACATGGGCCAGGTGCAGTGACTCACTTCTAATAAACAGAATGTGGCAGAAGTGGGGCTGAAGGCTTTGAAGGCTAGGTCATAAAACATGATATACCTTCCTCCTGGCTCTCCCTGTTGGGTCGCTCACCCGTAAAACTTAGCCACCATGCTGTAAGGAAGCCAAGCAGCCATATGGAAAGGCCTTAGTTCCACTCCCAGCCAAGGTTCCAGACAACAGCTGGCATCAGCCTCCAGACATGTGCTTGAAATAGCCTCCATATGACTTTAGTCCCGGCTTTGGGCCGTCTCAATAGACACCACGTGGGGCCAGGCGTGGTGGCTCATGCCTGTAATCCCAGCACTTTGAGAGGCTGAAGAGGGTGAATCACCTGAGGCCAAGAGTTTGAGAGCAGCCTGGTCAACATGGTGAAACCCTGTCTCTACTAAAAATACAAAAGTTAGCTAGGCATGGTGGTGGGTGCCTGTAATCAATCTCAGCTACCAGGGAGGCTGAAGCTGGAGAATCGCTGTAACCCAGGAGGCAGAGGTTGCACTGAGCCAAGATTGCTCCATTGCACTCCAGCCTGGGCAACAAGAGGAAAACTCTGTTCCAAAAAAAAACAGACACCACGTGGAAGAGACAAGCCATTCCCACCAAACCATGCCTGAATGGTAGATGCTTGAAAGAATAAGGACTATCTTTATTTTAAGTCACTAGGCTTTGAGTGTTTTATTATGCAACAACAGGTAATTGGAGCATATAGATTATTTCAGCCAAACGCAGCCATCTTATTCTTTCCATTTCAAAACTACCTGAGAAGACAAATCTGTTTCAAAGAAAAATAAAAATGCACTGACATACCTGGTGGCAGTCAACTCACCCTAGAAAGCCAAAAGCTGGAACCCCAGCATTTATTACCTGTGGCTGCCAGCTAGCCTTCTCTTGGGCAGTTTTCTTCTCACCCCTTAATATACCAGACTCTTTGGCCTCTTCTGTCCTGTCTTAAACTTACTCCTAGCTTTGAAAAGTTGCTTTTAATAAACAACCTGGCTTATGAGACTGCTGCTACTGCCAACATATGCTACATATTTTTAATCAAGGAACAAGTAAAATTTGCCTAAAAAGGTAATCCTATGACTTTGAGGCAGGTAACCAGTTCAAGATGTTTTAATGAAGCCATTAAAATGGGTTATCCATCGAACTAAGTAATCATATCAAAACATTTACTGTTCCTCCTAATAAACACTAGGGAGGGAAATATCCTAATTACTGAAATAAGATTTTTAAGAAATGTTAAAAGCTAGAAGCAATCTTGAAGATAATCTAGTTTAGAACTTCACCAACAGACTAGACCTCTTTTTAAAAAAGTTAAACCTTTTTCTAAAAAGCTGAGAATTCCCAAATAATCTAGTTTAGAACTTTTTAAAGCCACTGGGAAACTGACAAAATCCAGAGATCTTCATGACATAAGTAAAAAATGTTTACCTCACTTCATGTCCACCTAGGATGTCAACCTGTCATCATATAATGACAATTTTAGACTTCAATTCTGTTTGTATTTTACCAAAAAATTATAAATACAATTTTGTTAGTATTTTATAGCTACAGCAATAAAATTTACTCCATGCAATGTTATTTAATGCTTTATCTTTAAAGTTGAGGATATATGACAAATAGCGGTTAGGATAAATAAAAGTATCCCTGGGAATCCAGTCTTCTTATAAAAAAATTAAAAGTGGCTGTTTCTATTTCTATGATAAGAAATATTAGTAATCGTTGCTCCATTTCAAATCATTTGGGAAAACAAGCCCAGCAAGGTTACATAACTGGCCTGAGGCCATATAACTAGTTAGTGGCAAAACTATGGCCAGAATTTTGGTATACTCATCCTTTCTAGTCATGCGGGGGACTCAATTAGATTTCAATTAATAAAAGAAAAACAATTACTATATGTTTCAATTCAAAAAGTCCCATCAAAGTGGCTGGCTGCATTCCAATTCCCTCAGTGTTACACTCAAAGTCCTTCTGGTAGACTATCTTTCCCTTTAATGTAAAGAAAACAGAACCTTAATGGAGGCACCTCAGACATCACCAGGTGAATGGAAGGCAGATGCAGCTCTAAGAGTGTGGACTGGCTATTCAAAAGCCATTCACAACCCCAGTAACTTTTGCCTTCACTACAGAGGCTGGAAGAGTAAAACACTCAATCTCGGGCCTCCCCGGAAGCTAGGAGTGGACATATGACAAAATTACAAAAATGACAATATATACAGAAGTCACTAGAGAGGCCATTTCTTTCCAAATAAAAACATTAAACCTGTTAGAAGGTCTTGACCCTTGTACTCTCTTCCTGTGAGGAATGTGGATATGATTCTCAGACATGTAAGGCCATCTTGCTTCTATGGGCACAAAAGCCACATGCTGAGCCACTGGCTCCCTGATGACACAGAAGAGTCCTGACACCAGTCCTGGACTGTCCACCCTTGGGCTTCCTACTGAGTGAAGTTTAAGACTCTGCAGTTAGTTTTCTTGTTACTTACACCTAAATACAATCCTAACTCGTATAGGAAATAAATCTGGCTTTTCCTCTTCTATCTAAACAAAGTAGTTGTCCATCTGGCTTAGTCTTATGTAAGTAAATTTGCTAAACAAAATTTAGTCAACTTCATCCTTAACTCATGTTGTGCTACCCTCTCACTTTTTTAAAAGATCAATAAAAGAAGTCAAGGTATATCTCTTCTCTAAGAATAAATGAAAAGTTTTAGCTTATAGTAGCTTTGTCTCCCTATACCATATGGCAGAGCCAAGGCTGCCCTGGGAAGCAGAAGAGAGAGAAATGGTTTCTCTCCTTACACACCACTTAACCTCAGTCCTGGACAGCATCTAGAAATTCAGCAACAGAAAGAAAAAAGAAAACCAGAAACCAATGCATATCACATTCTCATCCTCTACTAGGGAAAGAACACAAGCACCAGGCCTTAATTAGAGAAGATCGTATAAAAACCATTCACTCAGCAGAATGCCTTTTCTTTCCCTTGAGCATCATGTTGGAGATATACCTCATGTTCCATTTAATCTGAGCAATACAGTAATCTCAAGGAAGGCTTATGAACAAAAGTAGGGTGTTTTCCATTCTTCCAGTGTCCTTTTCTGATAAAGTTGGCTGTGGCAGCTTACAAAGGTATATCAAGTGTTAAGGTTAAATGGCATTTTCCAAAGGGATGAAAGAAAATAGGTAACAATGATGAGAAGCTAAGCATTCTACAAATATCATGCCAAAAAATCAAAGAAAGAAAAGAATATATCTCTGTAGGTGAATGGCAACATGCTTTGGCAAATTTCTTGGATTTAAATCTATAAAATCCAGACAAACCATTAGCTATTCTGGACCAACAGACTAGACCTCTTTTTAAAAAAGTTAAACCTTTTTCTAAAAAGCTGAGAATTCCCAAACCAAGCAATCACTCAGTAAATAGCTCCATAGCTGACAATGACCCTAAGGGTTCAGAATCTAACAGTACAATGGGATACAGTATTCTATAATATACTCTGGATCCAAGAGAAATTTCTTCATCTGAGTCTTTAGGGTTGCACTAAGAAATTCAAAAAGTGAATTCTGCACATGAGGAGCAGAAGTCAAACAAGTGATAACATTAAGGAGATGAAGAATAATATTTACAGATATAAACCGACAATCAACTAATCTTAGCAAAGCAATGCTCAAAGGATAAAAGCATTGGGAAAAAAGCAATGACTTTAAATAGACTTTTACATCAGAATAGTTTCCAACAATTTAGAATCTAATCTGTAGAACCAGAAATGCCTTAGTCATCTAGATTGATTTTATGTGAGCAGGAATTTCCCCTCTCACTCTGAAATAAATGGAACTTCAGCTTGGGCTATGGCACTTATAAATTACTTAAGCAATACATTTTTAAAACAGCTACTATAATTCACAGAAAGTAACTGATCTCCATGTTAGTTACTCAAATGTACTAAGTTAAAGATACCAGGGGAAAAAAATTATCAAACTAAAGAATAAAGTTATTCCCTTCAAAAATTTCACTAAAGTTTCAGTGATAAGTTAGATAATCTCCTAGAATGGGATAAGGATATAATTAACAGCATCACCCTACCTAGCACATTTCCTGGAGGTACCTCCAGTTCTCTTCCCATCAGAAGATACAGGTTTTCCAGAGCACAGTATGCCATGTGGGGTACTGCAGGGAGGTCATCTGGTAGAGCTGAGAAGCCTAATGGTACCTGGGCAAAGAAAAATGACTGAAGACAAGTAAGGAGGCATTTGGAAGCATTAATGGGTATTTATAAAGTTATTTTATTCACCAGTAAGATATGGTATAGCAACATTTCATGTAAACCTGAAATATGAACATTTGAAATGGTGTGATACAACAAAAGTCTCACTTTATGAGTAAAATTTGAAATACTGAAACTTCTCAAATACTAAAAAATTGTCTAGATTTCCATTTAATCATAAGCTTTATGGCTAAGTAATATAAATTCTGTTGTGACCTGGTATTGTCAGTTTAGCTGATCCCCATAGCCCCTGGTTATTTATATGAACCACATCATACACCAGTTCTGGTGACTACTGTGCTATTATTTGAACACTCATTACTACCATTATCATTTAAAGTTGTTTTACTATTATAATGTTCTTTAAGTATTCAACAAGGGCTGGTGCTAGTGCCAAGTAACACAAAAGAATAACTTTGGAAGGGTAGTTAGATGTGATAAAAATGCCAAAAAAAAGGTCAGACTGCTATTATATGCTATATTGTTCATATGGAAGAGCATGGTGTGACATCTTAGGAACACATTAATGAAAGAATAGAGGACACTTACAGCAAAAATATACAAGTACAAGTACATTAGATTTATTAGTTCCCCGTACATCATATTTATTCTTATGGAAATACTGTCTCAAATGATTCAAATTTTGCATTGTGTGAAGTCTTCAGAAATATATCTACCATATAAATGCAAGTACCCAGAAAGCATTTCAATTAACCAACCAACCAATCTTTGGTGCTCATAGGCCTGGGGTGCTGCCCTAATGCTATGAAGAGAAAAAATGGCTGAGATACAACATGTACAAAGATTACTAACATCACAAGCACAGAGTGACCAACAAAAAGGTAGTACAGGCAAGTACATCCATAAAGGTTCAGAGGAAGGTGAGGCCCCTGTGCTAGGGTAGACTCTAGAAACTTCATGAAAATGAAGGCACATGTTACATCTAAATGTATGTGTTCTGACACAATGACAACTCTCAAAGTAGCTCTAAAGATGGGCTGAGAGATAGAAAGATTACAAGAACTGAATAGAAAGAAATGGAATTATCTACACAATATGACCATCCACTTAAAACAAGCTACAGGTAAGTTGTAATTAGTAAGACAGCTTAGCAAGGTGGCAAAAATGCAAGATCAATATACAAAAGTTAATTATACTTCTATAGGAATAGAAAATGCATAAACAGAATAAATAGCAATAAATATAAAATATGTATATTTAAAACAATTTTTAGAATAGCAACAAAATATAAGATAGCTGGTAATAAATCTAACAAAAGTGATCAAAACGCTTTATAAATAAAACTATAAAACTTTATGAAAAACATTTAAAATGACCTAAATAAACGGATAAATAAACCTAATACATTCATGGATGGAAAGATGCTGTATTATAAAATGTTGATTCACGCCAAATAGGTGTATGGACATAAAGTAATTCCAATCAAAGCCTCAACAGGGCTTTTCATAGAAGCTGACAAGTTGACCATAAACTTGATATACAGGAGCAAAGAGTCAGGAACAAACAAGACACTAACAAAGAAAAATACGGTAAAGGGATTTGGTCTTTTTGATGTCAAAACATTGAAAAATGAAAACAGCACTGAACAGAGACAGTTAGAGACAAACAGAAAAAATCAAATTAGTCCAGAAACAGATCTATGTACATAAGTAACAATCTGATTTATGACAGAGTGGACAAAGCAAATTAGTGGATAAAGATGGACTATTCAATAATGTTGGAACAGCTGGATATTTATATGAGGAAAAAATGAACCTGGATCCCTTCTTCACAAACATTGAATCAAATATTTAAACATGAAAGGTAAAATATTAAACTTTATAAGGAAACATAAGAGAAAGTTTTGTGACTTCAATATAGACTTAGATTCAATGTTCTTAAGATGCAAAAAGCAAAACCCATAAAATAATGATAATTCGACTGCATTTAAATTGAGAACTTCTGCCTATTAAAAGGTACCAAATGGAAAGTAAAAACAAGTTTTACACTGGAGAAGAAATTTACAAAATTCAAAAGTGACAAGGAATTAGTATCCAGAATATACAAAGGACATCTGAAAAGCAGTATTTAAAACAATAAAGTAGCATAATAGAAAAACAGGGAAATGACTCCAAGAACTATTAATATCTTCACACATGAACACAAGATTGATCAATGAACATATTAAAAGAGTAATAAGGAAAATGTAAACTAAAACTGCAAAGCACTATATCATACCATCAGACTGGCACAAATCAAAAGCACAAATCAAAACTGGCACAAATCAAAAACCACATTTTGGGGAGCATGTCGAACAACTGGAACTGTTAAACACTCCTATTGGGAGTGTAAATCAGAACTACTTTGGCCAATAAATTGGAATTATCTTGTTAAGCAGATTACCAAGGCAACTCCACTATAGGTATATTCCCTAGAATTTCTTGTAAATGTGCATAAGGAGACATATACAAAAATAATCAAGGTAGCTTTGTTAGATTTGAAAAAAAAAAAAACAAAAACAGCAAATATATTGTGACAAAAAACATATAAATAAGATGTACATTTAAGTAAAGGAATCCTATGCCACACTGAACAGTAAACGAACTGTGGGAATAGGCATTAACATAGATTAATCTCACAATGTTAAGTTAAAAAAAAAGGCAAATTGTAGAATAGCTACAGTAAAATTCCATTTATACAAAGTTTCAAAAGCATGCAAATGTGACAATATTCTTTAGAAACGTACACTCGGGTTGTAAAACTATAAAGAAAAGTAAGAGAAGGATCTGGCAGACAGACGAAAGGTGCCCCTCCCATGATGCCTGCTTTCCCACGTTCACACCTTTGTTTTGAAGCCTCCTTCCTGAGTGTGAGTGGGACCTGTGACTTGCTTCTTCTAAAAAACAGAATATGGCAAAGGTGATGAGATGTCACACTGTGATTCTATACCATCATACAGGACTCTGTCTTGCTAGGAGACTCCTTCTAGTCTCTTATATGGCTTGATGAAGTAAGCCTCCAAGTTGGGAAGGTCCACATGACAAGAAATTGTAGGTAGCCTCTAGGAGCTGAGGGAAGCCAAAGGCCAGAAAAATCTGGGACTCTCAGTTCTACAGGTGCAAATATATGAATTCTGACAACAACCTTTCGTGAGCTTGGAAGCAGGTTCTTCATCAGTCAGTCCTCCAGATGAGAATGCACCCTGGCCAACATTCTGGTCATGGCTTTGTGAGACCCTAAGGAGAAGATGCGGCTAAGCCATGTGTGGTTTTCTAACCCATGGAAACTGTGAGATGGTAAAATGTGTAATGTTTCAAGCTGCTAAATTTGCTGTAATCTGTAATATGCAGTAACAGAAAACTAACACAAAGGGTGGACACAAATTCTGGGTAGGAGTTACTCTGAGGGTAGGTCTGAAATATTTCAGTTTTCTTTTTTAAGCAGTTGGAATTAGGTTTTATGGTGCTCTGATTACTGAAATAAGAAGCTATTTGAGCTGTTAATGTATTGTATCATTTCTGCTTAAGACATGAGACACATAAGCAACTGATTTCAACCTGTAGCAAAGACACACTATGCAGAGATAAACTGGATTGTTCACAGAATTTGTAAGGCCAAATAAATCAATGTTTCACTAAATACAAATTTCTGGCTCATTTACCTTCAAAAAAAAGAAAAAAATTAACTGATACTTGACCCTTACTGATAAACTGCAAACTATCAATTATGTCCAAGTCAATATACTCATAGATGAGTTTTTATATATAGTATATCACTTTCAGACTCCCATAAAATATAACCCTATACACACCAAGTGCTATGATCTTTCTTGCTAAATTAGAACATGCCAAAGCTCAATAAGGAAGGCTTAACTGCCAGCAGCACTGTACTCTCCAAGGATTAAACTGCTAAAACTCATGGAATAAGCATTCAAGGCAAAGAAAAACCGACTGCTACCTCCTTCTCTCTCACTTGCAGCCAAGTACCAAAGCTTCCCTGGTTTATCTACAGACAGGCTGCTTCCTGGACAGAGAGGAGCACGTGTTTCTCTGCTCATGATGCTCCACGGTGCCAGCTGACAATTTCCTAGCTTACTGCTTTGTGCTGATCCAGACTGGCTACTTGGACCTCTGGCACTGTTTTCATCCTATGACCTCTATTATTTAATTACGATACAATTACAATGTATATATCTTGCTTACTTCCAAAAATGTTCTGAGACATCTCTAGCCTGTGATCTCTGTTTGCCCCTTGGCTCAGGCATTTTTAGATGCTGCCTGTTCACCTACTTACAGACCCTCCTGACCAGACTCAGGGTCAGTGTGCCGTGCAACTCCTGCCTATCCCCTGCTCAGGGCCCACACCTTTGGCCTGAGCCAGCTAGTTTTTGGATCTTCCTATTTCTCAAAGATTGGCCATTGCCCTGGCTCCAGCATGACATCTGCTCTTATCAGTTCTTTTCTCTAACCACAAGGTGATTCTTGCCTAGAAGAGAAAAGCCATATAATTAAATAAGGCCTGAAAATTTGGTCCACATACTGATTTGGTTTCCTTAATGCTACTGAGACATACATGACAAACGTTATCAAAGCAACACAAATGGAGACACACAGTCACTCAAGTGTGCCTTTCCAGAGAAAAAATAAATCTACCAATAAGATCATCGCCAGTCCCAACAAAATGTGAAAAGATACCAGACCCTTGAGAAACAATATCTAAATATTTTACTTTCAATTCTCACCCTTCGTAAAAACTCAAGAGGACTGTATTTGGGCCCTAAGACGAA
>NW_022321626.1:0-1532 GCF_002776525.5 Piliocolobus tephrosceles | reverse complement strand
AATTTTGTTGATCTTTTCAAGAAACCGGCTCCTGGATTCGTTGATTTTTTGGAGGGTTTTTTGTGTCTCTATCTCCTTCAGTTCTGCTCTGATCTTAGTAATTTCTTGCCTTCTGCTAGCTTTTGAATGTGTTTGCTCTTGCTTCTCTAGTTCTTTTAATTGTGATGTTAGGGTGTCAGTTTTAGATAATTCCTGCTTTCTCTTGTGGGCATTTAGTGCTATACATTTCCCTCTACACTCTGCTTTAAATGTGTCCCAGAGATTCTGGTATGTTGTATCTTTGTTCTCATTGGTTTCAAAGAACATCTTGATTTCTGCCTTCATTTCGTTATATACCCAGTAGTCATTCAGGAGCAGATTGTTCAGTTTCCATGTAGTTGAGCGGTTTTGATTGAGTTTCTTAGTCCTGCGTTCTAGTTTAATTGCACTGTGGTCTGAGAGACAGTTTGTTATAATTTCTGTTCTTTTACATTTGCTGAGGAGTGCTTTACTTCCAACTATGTGGTCAATTTTGGAATAAGTGCGATGTGGTGCTGAGAAGAATGTATATTCTGTTGATTTGGGGTGGAGGGTTCTGTAGATGTCTATTAGGTCCGCTTGGTGCAGAGTTGAGTTCAATTCCTGAATATCCTTGTTAACTTTCTGTCTCGTTGATCTGTCTAATGTTGACAGTGGGGTGTTAACGTCTCCCATTATTATTGTGTGGGAGTCTAAGTCTCTTTGTAAGTCTCTAAGGACTTGCTTTATGAATGTGGGTGCTCTTGTATTGGGTGCATATATATTTAGGATAGTTAGCTCTTCCTGATGAATTGATCCCTTTACCATTATGTAATGGCCTTCTTTGTCTCTTTTGATCTTTGATGGTTTAAAGTCTGTTTTATCAGAGACAAGGATTGCAACCCCCACTTTTTTTTTGTTTTCCATTTGCTTGGTAGATCTTCCTCCATCCCTTTATTTTGAGCCTATGTGTGTCTCTGCATGTGAGATGGGTCTCCTGAATACAGCAAACTGATGGGTCTTGACTCTTTATCCAGTTTGCCAGTCTGTGTCTTTTAATTGGATCATTTAGTCCATTTACACTTAAGGTTAATAGTGTTACATGTGAACTTGATCCTGTCATTATGATATTAGCTAGTTATTTTGCTCGCTAGTTGAT
Organism: Piliocolobus tephrosceles; assembly: GCF_002776525.5. Lineage (NCBI taxonomy): Eukaryota > Metazoa > Chordata > Mammalia > Primates > Cercopithecidae > Piliocolobus > Piliocolobus tephrosceles. Next base: position 376 of record NW_022321626.1, on the reverse strand, counting down.
GCAGTTTCTTCCTAGCATCTATGGACTTTACATTTTGATGTGTTTTTGCAATGGCTGGTAGCTGTTGTTCCTTTCCATGTTTAGTGCTTCCTTCAGGATCTCTTGTAGGGCAGGCCTGGTGGTGACAAAATCTCTAAGCATTTGCTTGTCTGTAAAGGATTTTATTTCTCCTTCACTTATGAAACTTAGTTTGACTGGATATGAAATTCTGGGTTGAAAATTCTTTTCTTTAAGAATGTTGAATATTGGCCCCCACTCTCTTCTGGCTTGGAGAGTTTCTGCCGAGAGATCTGCTGTTAGTCTGATGGGCTTCCCTTTGTGTGTAACCCGACCTTTCTCTCTGGCTGCCCTTAACATTTTTTCCTTCATTTCAACT